>NC_029785.2:53653995-53688219 GCF_000816755.2 Arachis ipaensis
TCTTGCCTTTTGGTTTTAAGAGCTTTTGGCTTTTTCTGCTTGCTTTTTCTCTTTTTTTTTTTCTATTTTTTTCTTTTATTTTTTTTCTGCAAGCTTTTGTATTCACTGCTTTTTCTTACTTCAAGAATCATTTTTATGATTTTTCAGATTATCAAATAACATGTCTCCTTTTTCCTTATTCTTCAAGAGCCAACATATTTAACATTCATGAACATCAACTTCAAAAGACATATGCACTGTTCAAGCATTCATTCAGAAAACAAAAAATATTGTCACCATATCAAAATAATTAAACTAGTTTCATGGATGAATTTGAAACCATGTACTTCTTGTTCTTTTGTAATTAAAACATTTTTCATTCAAGAGAGGTGATGGATTCATAGGACATTCATAACTTTAAGGCATAGACACTTAAATACTAGTGATCATGAAGGAAAAAACATAAACAAACATAAAGCATAAAAATTGAAAAACAGGAAAATAAATAAACAAGGAGATTAAGGAATGAGTCCACCTTAGTGATGGTGGCGTTTTCTCCTTGAGGAACCAATGATGTCCTTGAGCTCTTCTATGTCTCTTCCTTGTCTTTGTTGCTCCTCCCTCATTGCTCTTTGATCTTTTCTAATTTCATGAAGGATGATGGAGTGCTCTTGATGTTCCACCCTTAGTTGCTCCCAATAATTGTGTGGAAGAAAATGTATCCCCTAAGGTATCTCAAGGATCTCTTGATTTGCAGTCAAATATTCTACCACTGAGCTATAGACCCTTGAGATGAATCTCTCCATCTCCTATGACTCAGTCAAATATTCCCTTTCCTCTTTCTAGAGGTTTCTCTGGCCTTAGGTGCCATCAATGGTTATGGAAAAACAAAAAAAAGCTATGCTTTTACCACACCAAACTTAGAATGTTGCTCGCCCTCGAGCAAAAGAAGAAAGAATAGAAGAAGAAGAAGAAGATATGGATGTGAATGGTGAAGAGGTGATAGGGAAGAGATTGAGGTCATATAGGATTATGAGGAGGGAAGGTGAGTGGAGGTATGTGGGGATCCTGTGGGGTCCACAGATCCTGAGGAGATCCTGTGGGGTCCACAGATCTAGTGGGGCCAAGGACTTTAATCATCCCTGCTCCAATTAGGCGTGTAAACGCCCTCTGTAGGTAATCCTGGCATTTAACGCCAGATTGCAGCACGTTTCTGGCGTTAAACGCCACTTCCATGCTTGTTTTGGGCGTTCAACGCCAGTCTGCATTATGTTTCTGGCGTTAAACGCCAATTTTCCTTTAGAGTGCATTCCTGGCATTTAAACGCCAGAATGCTGCTTGTTTCTGGCAATTAACGCCAGTTTCATGCTCTGTTCTGGCGTTAAACGCCAGCCAGATGCTCCTTACTGGCGTTTAAATGCCAGTAAGCCCTTCCTCCAAGGTGTTCTGTTTTTAATGCTGTTTTTCATTCTGTTTTTTTTATTTTTCAGTAGTTTTTGTGACTCCACATGATCATCAACCTAATAAAACATGAAATAACAAAGAGAAAATAAAATAAAAATGATTAAATAACATTGGGTTGCCTCCCAATAAGTGCTTCTTTAATGTCAATAGCTTGACAGTGAGCTCTCATGGAGCCTCACAGATAATTAGAGCAAGGTTGGGACCTCCCAACACCAAACTTAGAGTTTGGATATGGGGGTTCAACACCAAACTTAGAGTTTGGTTGTGGCCTCCCAAGTCACATAGAGCCTTCTCAAAGGTCATGGTGCCTATGGTACAAGGTATTAAGAACTTTCCAGGATCCTGTTTCTTCTGAGGTAATGTCAGTTGATCCAGATCACTCAGTTCATTGATGAGCAAGGGAGGTTCTTCTTCCCAAGTCTCATTACCAAATAATTTGGCATTCAGCTTCATGATAGCACCAAGGTACTTGGCAACTTGCTCTTCAGTAACATCTTCATTCTCTTCAGAAGAAGAATACTCATCAGAGCTCATGAATGGCACAAGGAGGTTCAATGGAATCTCTATGGTCTCTAGATGAGCCTCAGAGTCCTTTGGTTCCTCAGAGGGAAACGCCTTATTGATCTCTGGACATCCCAGGAGGTCTTCCTCACTGGGGTTCATGTCCTCTCCCTCCCTTGTAGGTTCGGCCATGGTGATTAATTCAATGGCCTTACACTCTCCTTTTGGGTTTTCTTCTGTATTGCTTGGGAGAGTACTAGGAGGGATTTCAGTGATCCTTTTATTCAGCTGGCCCACTTGTGCTTCCAGCTTTCTAATGGAGGACCTTGTTTCATTCATGAAACTTAGAGTGGCCTTAGATAGATCAGAGACTATGTTTGCTAAGCTAGATGGGGTCTGCTCAGAACTCTCTATCTTTTGCTGAGTGGATGATGGAAAAGGCTTGCTATTGCTAAACCTGTTTCTTCCACCATTATTAAAGCCTTGTTGAGGCTTTTGTTGATCCTTCCATGAGAGATTTGGGTGATTTCTCCATGAGGGATTATAGATGTTTCCATAGGGTTCTCTGGATCATAAGCTTCTTCCTCAGAAGATGCCTCTTGAGTGCTGTTGGATGCAGCTTGCATTCCATTCAGACTCTGAGAAATCATATTGACTTGCTGAGTCAATATTTTATTCTGAGCCAATATGGCATTCAGAGTATCAATTTTAAGAACTCCCTTCTTCTGAGGCGTCCCATTACTCACAGGATTCCTCTCAGAAGTGTACATGAACTGGTTGTTAGCAACCATGTCAATGAGTTCTTGAGCTTCTGCAGGCGTTTTCTTTAGGTGAATGGATCCACCTGCAGAAGTATCCAATGACATCTTAGCTAATTCAGACAGACCATCACAGAATATATCCAGGATGGTCCATTCTGAAAGCATGTCAGAAGGACACTTTTAGGTCAGTTGCTTATATCTCTCCCAAGCTTCATAGAGGGATTCACCTTCTTTCTGTCTGAAGGTTTGAACATCCACTCTAAACTTACTCAGATTTTGAGGAGGAAAGAACTTGGCTAAGAAAGTCGTGACCATCTTATCCCAAGAGTTCAGGCTATCTTTGGGTTGAGAGTCCAACCACACTCTAGCTCTGTCTCTTACAGCAAACGGGAAAAGCATAAGCCTGTAGACCTCGGGATCAACCTCATTGGTCTTAACAGTATCACAGATCTGCGAGAATTCAGTTAAGAACTGAAAAGGATCCTCAGATGGAAGTCCATGAAACTTGTAGTTCTGCTGCATCAGAGAAACTAATTGAGGTTTCAGCTCAAAATTGTTTGCTCCAATGGCAGGAATGGAGATGCTTCTTCCATGTAAATTGGAATTAGGTGCAGTAAAATCCCCAAGCATCCTCCTTGCATTATTATTATTTTCAGCTGCCATCTCCTCTTCCTGTTCAAAAATTCCTGTAAGGTTGTCTCTGGATTGTTGTATTTTAGCTTCTCTTAGTTTCCTTTTCAGAGTCCTTTCAGGTTCAGGATCTACCTCAATAAGAATGTTCTTGTCCTTGCTCCTGCTCATATGACAAAGAAGGGAATAACAAAGAAAATATGGAATCCTCTATGTCACAGTATAGAGATTCCTTATTGTAAGTAGAAGAAGAAAGGGAATAAGGGTGAAGAAGAATGGATAATCCAAACACAAGGGTGAGGATAGGAGCAGAGATATGAGATGAAGAGAAGTGTTAGTAGATGAATAAATAAATAGAAGGAGAGGAGAGAGAGGGAATTTCGAAAATTAATTAAAATAAAAATTAAAACTTAAAGTTAAATTTCGAAAATTAAAGTTTGAAATTAAATTTAAAATTAAACAATTAGTTAATTAAAAAGGAATTTTGAAGAAGGAGAGAGGGCATTTTTGAAAATAAGAGAGAGATGATTAGTTAGGTAATTTTGAAAAAGATATGATTGAAACAAAAAGATAAGATTGATTGGAAAAAGTTTTGAAATTTGTTTTTGAAAAAGATATGATTGAAATGTAAAAAGATATGATTGAAACAAAAAGATACGATTTGAAAATCAATTTTAAAAAGATAAGAAGTTAGAAAAGATTTTGAAATTGAATTTGAAAAAGATATGATTGAAATTTTAATTTGAAAAAAGATTTGAAAAGAAAATTAAAAATATTTGATTTTGAAAACTAAAGTTGATTACTTGACTAACAAGAAACTAAAAAGATATGATTCTAGAGTTTAAAGATTGAATTTTTCTTAATAAGCAAGTAACAACTTGAAATTTTTCAATCAATCATATTAAATGTTAGTAAAGATTTTGAAATTTAAGAAATAAAATAAGAAAAAGATTTTGAAAATCAAATTTAAAAAGTTTTCGAAAATATGAAGGTAAAATGAAAAAGATTTGATTTTTGAAAAAGGTTTTGAAAAGATAAGATTTTTAAATTGAAAATTTGATTTGATTCATAAGAAACAATTAAATTTAAAAACTTTTTGACTAAATCAAATCATATTTTCGAAAATATTGAGTAAAATAAGGAAAAGATATTTTTTTGATTTTTGAATTTTTAATGAAGAAAGAGAAAAACATAAAAAAGACTCATAACATAAAAATTATGAATCAAAACACACAATGCATGCAAGAACACTATGAATGTCAAGATGAACACCAAGAGCACTTTGAATGTCAAGATGAACATCAAGAACTTTTTTGAAAATTTTTAAGAAAAGAAAAACATGCAAGACACCAAAATCAGAAATTTTCAATAATTAGACACTAACAAGTTAAAAATGCATATGAAAAACAAGAAAAGACACAAAACAAGAAAATATGAAGATCAAACAAGAAGACTTACCAAGAACAACTTGAAGATCATGAAGAACACTATGAATGCATGAATTTTTGAAAAATGCATAAATTTTTAGAAAAAATGCAATTGACACCAAACTTAAAAATTGACTCTAGACTCAAACAAGAAACAAAAAATATTTTTGATTTTATGATTTTATTAAATTCTTTTTTTTTGGATTTTTGTATATTTTTATTTTTTGAAAACCTATAGGGAAAAGGAAGCAATGAATTCAAAGTCCTCAATCAAGATTCCAGGAATCATTACAGGTTAGTCTAAAGCTTGATGGCCAGCCAAACTTCAGCTTACTAATTTGAAACTTTAGAATTCATTCTTAAAAATTTTAAAATAATTTTCGAAAATAAAGGGAAAAAATTTTTTTTTGAAAAGAAAACGAAAAGAAAGTTACCTAATCTGAGCAACAAGATGAACCGTCAGTTGTCCAAACTCGAACAATCCCCGGCAACGGCACCAAAAACTTGGTGTGCGAAATTGTGATCATTCCATTCCTTGGTAACGGCGCTAAAAACTCAATACGCACATTCATGATCTTATATCTGTTTCACAACTTCGTACAACTAACTAGCAAGTGCACTGGGTCGTCCAAGTAATAAACCTTACGTGAGTAAGGGTCGATCCCACGGAGATTGTCGGCTTGAAGCAAGCTATGGTCACCTTGTAAATCTCAGTCAGGCAGATTAAATTGTATTAAGAAATTATAGTGGATGAAAATTAAATAAAATATAAAATAGGATAGTGGTACTTATGTAATTCATTGGTGAGAATTTCAGATAAGCGTATAGAGATGCTTTTGTTCCTCTGATCTCTGCTTTCCTGCTGTCTTCATACAATCAATCCTACTCCTTTCCATGGCATGTTGGGCATCACCGTTGTCAATGGCTACTTCCCGTCCTCTCAGTGAAAATGGTCCAAGATGCTCTGTCACAGCACGGCCATTCATCTGTCGGTTCTCGATCATACTGGAATAGGATCTATTGATCCTTTTGCGTCTGTCACTATGCCCAGCACTCGCGAGTTTTAAGCTCGTCACAACCATCCCTTCCCAGATCCTTTTCGGAATACCACAGACAAGGTTTAGACTTTCCGGATTTCTGGAATGGCCATCCATGGGTTTTAACTTATACCACGAAGACACTAATAACTCGGACTCAGTCCCCTGTATTAGATATCCAAGAGATATCCATTCAGTCTAAGGTAGAACGGAAGTGGTTGTCAGGCACGCGTTCATAAGTTGAGAATGATGATGACTGTCATGATCATCACATCCATCATATTGAAGTACGAATGAATATCTTAGAAGCGGAATAAGTTGAATTGAATAGAAAAACAATAGTACTTTGCATTAATCTTTGAGGAACAGCAGAGCTTCACACCTCAATCTATGGTGTGTAGAAACTCTACCGTTGAAAATACATAAGTGATAAGGTCCAGGCATGGCCGAATGGCCAGCCCCTAAAACGTGATCAAAGGATCAAAAGATAATCCAAAGATATCCAAAGATGTAAATACAATAGTAAAAAGCCCTATTTATACTAAACTAGTTACTAGGGTTTACAGAAATGAGTAAATGATGCAGAAATCCACTTCCGGGCCCCACTTGGTGTATGCTTGGGCTGAGCTTGAAGTTTACACGTGGAGAGGTCATTCTTGGAGTTGAACGCCAGTTTGTAACGTGTTTCTAGCATTGAACTCCACTTTGCAACTTATTTCTGGCGCTGAACGCCAGCTGCAACATGAAACTGGCGTTCAACGCCAGTTTGCGCCATCTAAACTCGGGCAAAGTATGGACTATTATATATTGTTGGAAAGCCCTGGATGTCTACTTTCCAACGCAATTGGAAGAGCGCCCTTCTTTGAGTGCAGGGAGGTCAGAATCCAACAGCATCTGCAGTCCTTCTTCAACCTCTGAATCTGATTTTTTCTCAGGTCCCTCAATTTCAGCTAGAAAATAGCTGAAATCACAAAAAAACATACAAACTCATAGTAAAGTCCAGAAATGTGATTTTTAATTAAAAACTAATAAAAATATACTAAAAACTAACTAAATCATACTGAAAACTATGTAAAAACAATGCCAAAAAGCGTATAAATTACCCGCTCATCAGTCTCCAACTTGCTGATGTCTCCATTAAATACCCATCATGCATAATTGAAGACATGATTGTCAGGGTTGGGCCATTCGCCTTTCCCACTGACTTTGTAGTGCTGGAAATGGAGGAGCACAAGAGTGCTACTCTTATTCTAGGAAGACCTTTCCTTGCAACTGGACGAACTCTCATTGATGTCCAAAAGGGGGAAGTAACCCTGAGGGTCAATGAGGATGAGTTCAAGTTAAATGCTGTCAAAGCCATGCAGCATCTAGACACACCAAAAGACTGCATAAAAGTTGATCTTATTGACTCTTTGGTAGAGGAGATCAGCATGGCTGAGAGTCTCGAATCAGAGCTAGAAGACATCTTTAAAGATGCTCAGCCTGATTTGGAGGATTCAGAGATAAAAGAGCCCCTGGAAATTCCCCAGGAAGAGGAAAAACCTCCAAAACCCGAGCTCAAACCATTACCACCATCCCTGAAATATGCATTTCTGGGAGAATGTGACACTTTTCTGGTGATCATAAGCTCTGTTTTAAATCCACAGGAAGAGGAAGCACTACTTCAAGTGCTAAGGACACACAAGACAGCTCTTGGGTGGTCCATAAGTGACCTTAAGGGCATAAGCCCAGCTAGATGCATGCACAAGATCCTATTGGAGGATGATGCTAAGCCAGTGGTTCAACCACAGAGGCGGCTAAATCCAGCCATGAAGGAAGTGGTGCAGAAAGAGGTCACCAAGTTACTGGAGGCTGGGATTATTTATCCTATTTCTGATAGCCCCTGGGTGAGCCCTGTCCAAGTTGTCCCCAAAAAGGGAGGCATGACAGTGGTTCATAATGAAAAAACAAACTGGTTCCTACAAGAACAGTTACAGGGTTGCGCATGTGTATTGACTATAGAAGGCTCAATACAGCCACCAGAAAGGATCATTTTCCATTACCAATCATAGACCAGATGCTAGAAAGACTAGCAGGTCATGATTATTACTACTTTTTGGATGGCTATTCAGGCTACAACCAAATTGCAGTAGATCCCCAAGATCAAGAGAAAACAGGATTCACATGTCCATCTGGAGTATTTGCCTACAGAAGGATGCCATTTGGGCTGTGTAATGCACCTGCAACCTTTCAGAGATGTATGCTTTCTATTTTCTCTGATATGGTGGAAAATTTTCTGGAAGTCTTCATGGATGACTTCTTAGTATATGGAGACTTATTTAGCTCCTGTTTTGATCACCTGACATTGGTTCTGAAAAGATGCCAAGAGACTAACCTGGTTTTAAACTGGGAAAAATGTCACTTTATGGTGACTGAAAGGATTGTCCTTGGGCACAAGATTTTGAACAAGGGAATAGAGGTGGATCAAGCTAAGGTTGAGGTAATTGAAAAATTACCACCACCTGCCAATGTTAAGGCAATCAGAAGCTTTCTGGGGCATGCAGGATTCTATAGGAGGTTTATAAAAGATTTTTCAAAAATTGCAAAACCTCTGAGCAACCTGCTAGCTGCTGACATGCCATTTGTGTTTGACACAGAGTGCCTGCAGGTGTTTGAAACCATGAAAGCTAAGCTGGTCATAGCACCAGTTATTTCTGCACCAGACTGGACATTACCATTTGAATTAATGTGTGATGCTAGTGACCATGCCATTGGTGCAGTATTGGGGAAGAGGCATGACAAGCTTCTGCATGTCATTTATTATGCTAGCCGTGTTTTAAATGATGCCCAGAAAAATTACAGAACCACAGAAAAAGAATTTCTTGAAGTGGTTTATGCCATTGACAAGTTTAGATCATATTTAGTAAGATCAAAAGTGATTGTGTACACTGACCATGCTGCTCTTAAATATCTACTTACAAAACAGGATTCAAAACACAGGCTCATAAGATGGGTGTTGCTTCTGTAAGAGTTTGATATAGAAATAAGAGACAGAAAAGGGACAGAAAACCAAGTGGCTGATCATCTGTCCCGGATAGAGCCAGTAGAAGGGGCGTCATTTCCCTCTATTGAGATCTCTAAAACTTTTCCTGATGAGCATTTGTTCGTCATTCAGGAAATGCCATGGTTTGCAGACATTGCAAACTATAAAGCTGCAAGGTTCACACCCAAGGAGTATAGCAGGCAACAAAAGAAAAAATTAATTACTGATGCAAAGTACTACTTGTGGGATGAACCCTATCTCTTTAAGAGATGTGCAGACGGAATAATCCAAAGGTGTGTGCATAGAGAAGAAGCACAGAAGATCTTATGGCATTGCCATGGGTCACAATATGGAGGCCATTTCAGAGGTGAGTGAACAGCCACCAAGGTCCTTCAATGTGGCTTCTACTGGCCTACCCTCTATAGAGATTCCCAAGAGTTTGTACGTAACTGTGACAGTTGCCAGAGAGCTGGTAATCTGCCTCATGGTTACGCCATGCCTTAACAAGGAATCTTGGAGATTGAGTTGTTTAATGTATGGGGTATTGACTTCATGGGGCCTTTCCCACCATCATACTCAAACACTTATATTCTGGTTGCAGTTGACTATGTATCCAAATGGGTAGAAGCCATTGCCACACCCACTAATGATACTAAGACAGTGCTGAAGTTCCTCCAGAAACATATCTTCAGCAGGTTTGGTGTCCCTAGAGTACTAATTAGTGATGGAGGCACTCACTTCTGCAACAAACAGCTTTACTCTGCTATGGTTCGGTATGGAATTAGCCACAAGGTGGCAACTCCATATCATCCACAGACAAATGGGCAAGCTAAAGTCTCTAATAGAGAACTAAAAAGAATTCTGGAACGGACTGTAAGTACCCGTAGAAAGGATTGGGCGAGAAGCTTGGATGATGCTCTGTGGGCTTACAGAACAGCATTCAAGACTCCTATAGGAACCTCTCCATACCAGCTTGTGTATGGTAAGGCCTGTCATCTGCCCATAGAACTGGAACATAAGGCCTACTGGACAACCAGATTCCTAAACTTTGATGCCAATTTAGCTGGAGAAAAAAGATTGCTCCAGTTGAATGAGCTATAGGAATTCAGACTCACTGCTTTCGAAAATGCCATGATCTACAAAGAGAAAGCAAAGAGGTGGCATGACAGAAAGCTATCATCTAGAGTATTTGAACCAGGACAGAAGGTTCTGCTGTTTAACTCTAGGCTCAGGCTATTCCCCGGGAAACTGAAATCCCGGTGGAGGGGACCATATGTGATTACAAGTGTGTCACCATATGGCTATGTGGAGCTTCAAGACATTGATTCTAATAAGAACTTCATTGTTAATGGACAGAGAATCAAGCATTATCTTGAAGGCAATGTTGAGCAAGAGTGCTGATGTGCGGAAAACGATCCGACACAAAACTCACCGGCAAGTGCACCGGGTCGCATCAAGTAATAATAACTCACGGGAGTGAGGTCGATCCCACAGGGATTGAAGGATTGAGCAATTTTAGTTTAGTGGTTGATTTAGTCAAGTGAATCAAGATTTGGTTGAGAGATTTGTGATTTGCAGAATTTAAATTGCATGGAAAATAAAGGGAATGGGTAATTTGCATGAAATTAAAGAGAACTGAAATTTAAAGTGTTAAATCTTAAAGGGCAAGAAATTAAATGGCAGAAACTTAGAACGCAAGAAATGTAAATTGCAGAATCTTAAAGTGCAATAAATGTAAATGGCTTGAATTGTAAAGGGAATTGGGAATTGGATTTGCAGAAATTAAATAAGAAAGAGTAAAATTCAACACACAGAAGAGTAGAAGATGCCTTGGGTTGAATCGGATCTAAAACAGAAATATAAAAGAGCTTGAAAAGTAGTAAACAGAGAAATTGAGAATGGGAATCCAGATCTCAGGACTCAAGAGACTAGATAACCAAGTCTTCCTAGATCCAATCAAGAACAATTGCAAAGGAAATGAAGAAATGTAAATTGCAGAGAAAGTAAAAGAAGAAGCAATTAACAGAAACTGAAATTCAATGATGCGGAAAATTAAACAAGATCCCAAGGTGAGATTGAAACAGAATTTCTTCAATTCTCCACCCAAGATCCGAAGCAAGAAAAGTAAAGAGTATTCAAGCAAGAACAAGGAAGAAGAGAGATCAATTCTCCTCCCCAAATTCTCTTGAATTAAAACAACAATACCCAAAATGTAAAGGTGAGCTCTCTACAAAACTACCAAATCAAAACCGAAAAGAAAGCTCTCCTGAAAACTTAAATCTTAAGCTATTTATACACTTTCTTCAAATGGTTTTCAAGCCTTGAATTGGGCCTTTGCTCTTGATGGAATTGGGTTGATAGAGGCCTTGGTTGATTGCTCTTGGAGTTGGAGAGAGAACCGAAGTGAACCGGGTTGGGAATTATAAAAGCTTGAGTAAAAGTTTGAGTAAAAGTTTGAGGCAAACTTTTACTCAAACTTTTTACACCAGCTGCCCCATTCTTGCTGCTACCAACGTTTGAGCTAAAGTTTGGGGTCAAACTTTTGCTCAAACGTTGGCCCCCTTATGCACACTTATGGCGCCAACGTTTGCCAAAAAGTTTAAGGCAAACGTTGGCACAAACTTTTTGTCTCCAGGGTATGTTGTTGATGGCGCCAACGTTTGCCAAAAAGTTTGAGGCAAACGTTGGCGCAAACTTTTGTCCTCCAGGGTATTGATTTGTGATGCCAACGTTTGCCAAAAAGTTTGAGGCAAACGTTGGCTCAAGCTTTTCTCCCAAAAGTTTGAGCTAAAGTTTGAGGCAAACTTTTGCTCAAGCTTTTTGTTCCCTGGTGTGTTTTCACTTATTCGAAAGTTTGAGCTAAAGTTTGAGGCAAACTTTTGCTCAGACTTTTTGTTCTCTCTTGCTCCTAGCCATTCCTTCTTGCTTCATCCTTTCTCCAAGCTTTCTTCACCTATCATTAATCAACCAAACACATCAAAGCTATGCTCAAAATCATGAGATTGTCATTCTTTTATAATATGTGGCAATTATAGCATAAATCCTCATGAAATTGCATTAATTTATCTATGGTTGATTAAATCAAAGGAAACATGAAAATCTACCCAATTGGCTTGCTTGTGGCTCAAGAAAGTGCATAATTCAATTGAAAACAAAAGAAAAAGCCTAGTGAAACTAGGCTAAGATGACTTGTCATCAAGTGCTCAAGGCTGAGGCTAGATTAAAAGCTCAACTTGGTCCAGCTAAAGACAATAAAGAAGCGCTTGCTGGGAGGCAACCCAGCCATTAGCAAAACTTTTTCTTATTTATTTTTTTTATTATACAGGTTTAATATAAATAATCTTCAAGGTAAAGAATCAATTGCATAAGTTCACAGGGTTGCAGAAGGATTCAGAATACAAAACAGCAAAAAGCAGCTTACTGGTGCAAAAAGCCAGTAAGAGCTGTTTTGGGCGTTAAACGCCCAAAAAGAGAATCTACTGGGCGTTTAACGCCAGTAGAGATAGCCATCTGGGCATTAAACGCCAGAAAGAAGCAGTTTCTGGGCGTTTAACGCCAGATTTACAGCATCCTGGGCGTTCAGAAAAACGCCCAGTGACAAAGGAGTTTCTGGCGTTTAACGCCAGCTAGAAGCAACAGCTGGGCATTAAACGCCCAGACCAAGCACCAACTGGGCGTTAAACGCCCAAAACATGCAGCAGTTGGGCGTTTAACGCCAGGATTGTGGGGAGTAGGTAATGTCGTTTTCACTTCAAATTTTTTCTATTTTTCATGTTTCAATTCATGATTTCTTGCATAAACATATTACAAATCCTAATTTTTCAAATCCTTTTTCAAAGATATCAAATGTATCTTAATTCTAAACATAAACCTTTTTTTTAAATCCTCTTCAACTTCTTTCTAAATCTTTTTCAAAACAAATCTATCTCTTTTCCTTCTCAAATTTTTTTTTCAACTCATCAATATCTTTTTCAAATCTTCACAATATCTTTTTCCAAACAAAGCTATCTTTTTCAAATATCTTTCATATTATTCATATCTTTTAAATTTTAAAGTGCATCCTTTTCCTATCATACTCATCTTTTACAAATCATATCTTCTAACATATCTTCATCAAAATTTTCGAAACCCACCCCCCTTCCCTTCAAATCCTAGTTCGGCCTCCCCCCTACCTTCACAATTCGGACTTGGCTCTCCTCATATCCCTCTTCTTTCCTTTCTTTTGCTTGAGGACAATCAAACCTCTAAGTTTGGTGTGTTTATCCGTGATCACTAAGCCAATACCCACTAAGATCATGGCCCCTAAGGGAAAACAAACCAACTCAAGAGGCAAGAAAGAGAATATTCCAAAACCACTTTGGAATTAAGGGAAGTTCTTAACCAAAGAACATTCAGACCATTACTACAAAATAATGGGTCTAAGGTCTGTGATCTCGGAAGTTAAATTCGATCTGAAAGAAGACGAATATCCGGAGATCCAAGAGCAAATTCGAAACAGGAGCTGGGAAGTCCTAGCTAATCCTGAAACAAAGGTGGGAAGAATCATAGTTCAGGAATTCTACGCAAATCTGTGGCAGACGGACAGGCAGAGAATAGCGGGAACCGCATTCTATGACTATAGAACTCTGGTCAGAGGGAAGATTGTTCACACCCACTCTGACAAAATAAGGGAGATCTTCAAGCTGCCTCAACTGCAAGATGACCCAGACTCCTTTAATAGGAGAATGATGAGACCAAACCTGAGCTTAGACAAAATCCTAGAGGACATATGCCTCCCTGGAGCCAAATGGACAACCAACACAAAGGGTGCCCCAAACCAACTCAAAAGAGGAGATCTCAAACCAACTGCCAGAGGCTGGCTGGACTTCATTAGACGCTCTATACTGCCCACTAGCAACCGCTCTGAGGTCACCATTAGAAGGGCAGTGATGATTCATTGCATTATACTGGAAAAAGAAGTGGAAGTTCATCAGCTGATTTCTTGTGAGCTTTACAAAATTACAAACAAGAACTCCAAAGATGCCAAATTGGCTTATCCAAGCTTGGTCTCTCTGTTATGTAAAGATGCTAGGGTAAAAATGGGAGTAGATGAGTATATCTCAATTGAGCAACCAATCACCAAAAAGTCTAAGGAAGGACAACAAGTGCAGGACGACCCCATCAAGAGGAGAGCACAGGAGTTCCTCCTGGAAATCCCTCAAATTGAATACTAGGAAAGCCTAGAAGCATCTGTCACCAAGTTGCAAGAAACTGTGGATCAACTGAAGGAAGAATAGCAAAATCAAAACAGCATGCTCTGCAAACTGCTTAGGGAACAAGAAGAGCAAGGGCGTGAACTGAAGGAACTGAAGCGCCAGAAGCTATCTCTTGAAGGGCCAAGCACTCCACATACTAAAGAGGCATCCACCTCCCAAATTCAAGGTTGTTGAGTTCTAATCTTAGCCTTAACTCTGTGATAATTATTCTCATTAGAAATTTACCTTAGAAGTCATATATGAGTAGTAGTAATTAGTATCTCTATTTTGATTTTATCTCCAATTAAGCTATAATTTATTTTTCTCATCATCATCAAACATGAATAAAATAGCAGATTTTTAGAATAAGGAGACAATAATTTTTTTCGAGTTTTTAATAAGGAAATTCTAATTATTCATATGTGTTGGTGATGCGCGCGAAAATTGGCGAGTTAAGAATGATTATAAAATATGCGTTGCAAGTATAGTTCTCAACCAACCAGAAATCTGCTTATCAATTTAGAAGGGTGTCACAGAAATTAAAATTAAAATACTGGGAGTATGGATCCCAGGTCGTCTCCCAACGAGTTGCAGAAAAGTGTGCTATTTTATTAATCAGATGTTTTCAAAAAGGTTTGAGTTGAATGGCAGAAAATTAAATTAGAGAATTTATATAAATTTAAATAAAAGCCTTGACTGGGAGTTGATTAGCTGGAAGCCCTATTCTTGTTGGAGTACTCTCAAGATTAATTGACAATTGAGGGTTATTATGTTTAGTTGCCCCTTACTAAGTAAGGGAAAGTTAAACAAGTTGGAATGCTGTTTCTATCCACAAGTTCTAATCCGCTCTTGGGAGGATTGGTGTTAGTGACTAGAGAGTAATCCAACAATAAACCCAATTACAATCTTTCTCTTGAGCATTCCAACTCAAGGGTTCCTTTCAATCAACTCCCCATCAAGTTAGGGAACTACTCGCTCATTGTAAATGTAAAATTCATAACATAAGAAAGGGAATTAAAGAAAGACATGATAAATAATGATCAAAGGATTAATTGAAAATAAAAGTAATTCTTATATTAATAAATGCTAAAATAATCCAATAGTAAAATTAAGTAAATTAAGGAACATGGAAGAGTAAGAGACAAATAAAGAGAACGAACTAGAATGTCAAAGTCTTGATAAGGCAATAACTCTTCTCAATATCCCAATGCAAAAACAATGAAAATTAATGAATCCTAAAAACTATGAATGTGTAGAGAGAAAACTATGAATGTGTAGAGAGAAAACCTAAAGGAGAGAAAACCTAAAACTATGCAGAATGAATGTTGTTGTCGGTTTCTGCATGTTCTCTGGCTCTAGTATGCTTTTCGGGCCAAAAACTGGGTCAAAATAAGGCCCAAAATCGCCCCCAGCGATTTTGCAGATTATGCAGATCGCGCATGTCTCGCGGACGCGTCATTCAGGTGGACGCGTCATTCGGCATTTCGCTTTGCCACACGGACGCGTCGTCCATGCGGCCGCGTCACTCGTGCTATTCCATGCCATGCGGTCGCGTCATCCATGCGGCCGCATCACTGCGATTTCCTTTCTTTCGCGCGATCGCGTGATCCATGCGGCCACGTCGCTTCTCGCTGGTCATCTCCTCAATTTCTTGTGTTTCTTCCATTTTTGCAAGCTCCCCTTCCAATTTCTAACTCATTCATGCCCTATAAAGCCTGAAACACTTAACACACAGATCACGGCATCGAATGGAATAAAAGAGAAATAAAATACATAATTAAAAGTCTCTAGGAAGCAAGTTTTCAATCATGCAATAACTTTAGGAAGGAATTATAAATGCATGCTTATTTAATGAATAAGTGGGTAAAGATCATGATAAAACCACACAATTAAACACAATACAAACCATAAAATAGTGGTTTATCAACCTCCCCATACTTAAACATTAGCATGTTCTCATGCTTAGTTGAAGGAGATAAAATGAATGAGTAAGAACATGTAAAACCTATGAAATGCAATGCAACCTATATATGTGAATGCAACTATATGATTTTTGTCCACTTGATCAAAAGTAAGTAAGCTCTTCAAAACAATTACAAATCAAATTCCACTAACTCAATTCTTATACAGTAAGAACAGATAAAAATGCAAGAAGATAGCTCATGAAAGCAGAGAACATAGAAATTCAAGCATGGAACCCTCACTGATGATGTATGTACACTCTAGTCTCTCTAGTGTATAGGGTCATCACTCTATCCTTATCTAATCATGCTCTCTAATTTTTGTTCTTCTCCTAACCAATCAACAACATTTAATATACCAATGCAAACATCATGAGGTCTTTTAAAGGTTGTAACGGGGCCAAGGTAAGGGTAAGGATACATATATGGCTAAGTAAGCTTATAAATTGAATCTTTAATTAACCCAAGCTTTAACATCAATTTATCCTATTCTACAAGAGAAAAACTAACTAAATATCCTAATTTATTGGTGCTAGGGAAGAGAAATTACCTCCGGAAGTCAGGTACTAACCGACCTCCCCACACTTAAGGCTTTGCCCCGTCCTCGGTGCCATCTGTCAAGAACAAAGGTGGGCTGGTAGCAGTATCTCCACAGTCAGGACCATCATGGCTCCCTGTGCTGGTAAAGGAAGTGGAGTCCGGGGTGTCTGAGTCCTTGAATTTTCCCATAATCAGCTCCTTGAGGTATGTGAATCGGCGCTTGTTACGGCGCTCTCGCATCTTAGCTTTCTGTTCATGCTGATCCAACTTTTCAAGTATCTAATGGAGCAGTTGGGCTGTTGTAGGCGCTTGTGGTGTTGAAAAAGGAATATTTTCAACTGGTTCAGTAGGCTGGCTAATAGTGGCTGCTGGAAGTCGAATGTACTTCCCGTTGGGGACATACTGATCATCCCGTGGAAGCATGGCTTTGGTGTCCCCAGCTCTGTAGGAGGCTCCGGCTGCTGAGACAAGATCTGAGACCAAGGCGAGAAAAGGTAAGTTGCCTGCGATTTGTACGTGTCCCATGGCATTCCGGATATGTCTTGGTAGATTCAGAGGTTGGTCTGTAAGGATGCACCATAGTAGAACGGCCATGTTCGCAGTGAAAGAGGATTCGTGAGTGCTCGGAAAGATGTAATGGGACATGATCTGTGCCCATACGCGAGCCTCCAAGGTAAGTGCTGAAGCCAAAATTTCCTTAGGGCGGGTACGATGGTATCCGTAGATCCATCTGCTGCCAGGTAGTGCGATAACTCTGAGAACAGCGTCCCAGTCAAATTGGTACATCTGGCGCTTGAGTGCGGCTTCTTGAAAGGCGTCCAATCCTTCAGGGACAGGGGAAAGACCTAGAGCTTTTTGAATGGCTTCTTCAGTAATGGGGACTTGCTTCTGACGGATATAAACAGACTGCAGGGTTGGCAGGTGAAAGTTGTAGTAGAACTCGACTACCCAAGAAAGATTGACCTGCCTTGGCTGTCTTTGTAGGAAACCCCATTGTCTTCGGGCAATTTGCGGCTCAACAAAGGTAGCAATATTGGGCGGGAGGAGAAGAAGGTATTCGTTGTTGTAGTTCCTTTCTGCCAGGATGGGGAACATCTGCTCACAGTAGCGATTGGGAAACCGCACAGTGTCCTTTGTTGGGAAGACTTTTTCTTTATCATCAACCTTTATGATCCTGTTAATCTTCTTTGTTGAGGGCTTTACCGTTGTGGAAGAGGGTTCTACCACTAATGCTCTCTTTGTACCTCTTCTTGCTGGTTGTTTGGGGGTAGCTTTCTCCTTTCCTTTCTTGGTGGCCATCCTGAAAAAGGGAAGAGAAAGTAAATTAAATTTAAAGGGGTAAAGCAAGGAAGAGGGTGATGTAAGTGATAATCAATGCACAATAAAGAAGAATGACGTTAACACATGGTCCAGATTACATGTGAAAAGTTCATCAATGGAAATATAGCAAGTGCATGTAAGGAAAAGTAAATGCAAGGGGTTTATTGGCATGCAGGCAAAGTCATGAGTAGCATAGATCAAGCATTCAATGTCTAATTTAAATATGTCATCACTCGTAACTAACCATCACGTTTGTATTGACAATTAAATTCAATGAATAAAATAGTAAAGGAAATTTGTGAAAAGCAAGCATTGAATATGAGAGTAGAAAAATGTAAAGAAGTTCATAATGCCATATGGGCTTTTTCACAAACACATAGCATGCATGTAGAAGAAGTTCTTGAAAATAAGAATTTGAACATGCAAGTAATCCCTTAAAAAGTAATATATAATTGTCAAACAAATTTACAACAATCCACAAGCATATAACAATAAATAATGACTCAAATAAATTGATAACACCAAGTAAAAAGGAAAAAGAAAGAAAAAGAAAATATGAATAATGAAGGGAAAAAGAAAAGAAAAGAAGATAACATATAAAAATAAGAAGAATAATAGAAAAGTAAGGAGGGAAGGAGAACAAGAAGAACCTTGTTAATGGGGGTGAGAGAGAGTAAAAAGTAAGAAAGAAGGAAGAAAGGAGGAAGGGAGGGAGAAAAAATAAGGAGGGAAAAAAGAAAATAGGATTTGGGGAGAAAAAGATATGATAATTGGCAAAATTAGGGAGGCTGTGCGGCGCAAGCGACGCGGTCGCGTGGGGCACGCGGTCGCGCGACTTGCGCTTAAACTCAATGACGCGGTCGCGTCGGTCACGGGTCGCGTAACCCGTTTTAGGCTAATAGCGCGAGGGTAGCCTCGCACTCGCACAACTCTCTGTTCAAAATCATATTAGTGCCAAATTTTGGGTGACGCGATCGCATGGGGCATGCGATCGCGTGAGTGGTCAATTATTAGGATACGACGTGGTCACGTGGGGCACGTGATCGCGTGAGAGGGACTGCGCGTACAGCGCCAGTCTAGCACCACTCTAGCGCAACTTTCGGGTGTGCACCACTTTGACGTCGAAATCCTGGTCACGCGGCCGCATGGGGCACGCGGTCGCGTGGGAGGCCATTATTCCCATATGACACGGTCACGTCGGCGATGCGGTCACGTAGGGTGATTTGTGCCATTGGCACGCCTCCAGCCCTGCTCCTGCGTAACTCTCTGCTCATATTATTATATTCTCCCATCTCCTTGCAACGCGGACGCGTCAATGAGGCGGTCGCGTTGCGTGATTTTTTTTTTAATTAAAATAACGGTATGTAAATGCAGATGCACGAAATGTACTAATGAAGAGAAGAGCTATTGAATAAGAAAAGTAAAAATAAAGAAAAGAACGATCATACCATGGTGGGTTGTCTCCCACCTAGCACTTTGCTTTAACGTCCGTAAGTTGGACGCTCCACTAGCTCAGTCTTCGGCTATGTGGGGATCTTCCAAGAGGAAGATCTCAAGCTCCTTGTTTTTCTTCAGCTTCTCGCCATGGTACAGCTTTAAACGATGTCCATTAACTTTGATAAGTTCAGAGTTTGAAGGATGGCTTAGGTGATAAACTCCGTACGGTTCGGCCTTCTCTACTCTGTATGGACCTTCCCATCTTGATCTCAACTTGCCTGGCATGAGCCTCAGTCGAGATTTATAAAGGAGGACTAAGTCCCCAGGTTGGAACTCTTTCCTCTTGATGTGCTGATCATGTACATCCTTCATCTTCTCCTTGTGTAGTCTTGAGTTCTCATAAGCTTCTAGGCGAAGGCTCTCCAGTTCCTGCAGTTGCAACTTCCTTTCAGCTCCGGCCTTTTCAATTCCCATGTTGCATTCCTTTACTGCCCAAAAGGCTTTGTGCTCTACTTCAACAGGGAGATGACAAGCTTTTCCATAAACTAAGCAGAAAGGACTCATCCCAATGGGTGTTTTGTATGCTGTTCTGTATGCCCAAAGTGCATCTTGTAGCCTGGTGCTCCAGTCTCTTCTATGAGGTTTGACTATCTTCTGCAAGATACGCTTTATCTCTCTATTTGACACCTCGGCTTGCCCATTAGTCTGAGGATGATAGGCTGTTGCAACTTTATGAATTATCCCATGCTTCTTCATTAATCCTGTTAGTCTCCTGTTACAAAAGTGGGTGCCTTGATCGCTCACGATTGCTCGTGGTGATCCAAAGCGACAGATAATATGGTTTCTCACAAAGAAAACAACAGTGTTAGCATCATCAGTGCAGGTAGAAATTGCTTCCACCCATTTGGAAACGTAATCCACAGCTAACAATATATAGAAATAACCATTAGAATTTGGAAATGGACCCATGAAGTCAATGCCCCAAACATAAAAAATTTCACAGAAAAGCATAATCTATTGAGGCATCTCATCCCTCCTGGATATATTACCAAATTTCTGGCATAGGAAACAAGATCTACAAAATTCAGCAGCGTCCCTAAAAAGAGTAGGCCACCAGAATCCACAGTCTAAGATTTTTCTAGCAGTTCTTTGAGGACCAAAATGTCCTCCACTCTCAGATGAGTGACAGGCCTCTAAGATGGACTGGAATTCTAATTGAGGCACACACCGTCTAATTACCTAGTCAGTGCCACATCTCTATAAATATGGGTCATCCCATATATAATATTTAGACTCGCTTTTCAGCTTGTCTCTTTGATGCTTAGAAAAGTTCGGAGGGAAGGTGAGGCTAACTAGATAATTAGCTACAGGTGCATACCAAGGGACTATCTCAGATACTGCTTGCAGGTTATCAAATGGGTAATTATCAGTTATAGGAGTGGAGTCATCTGTAATATGTTCAAGGCGACTCAAGTGGTCTGCCACTAGATTCTGGTCACCATTCCTGTCCTTAATTTCCAAATCAAATTCTTGTAATAGTAGTATCCAACGTATAAGCCTTGGTTTGGACTCCTTTTTAGCTAATAAATACTTTAGAGCTGCGTGGTCTGAATACACTACTACTTTAGTACCAAGTAAATAGGCTCGGAATTTATCCAAAGCAAAAACAATAGCAAGAAGCTCTTTCTCAGTAGTAGTGTAATTCGACTGAGCGGCATCTAAAGTTTTAGACACGTAAGCAATAACAAAAGGATCCTTACCTTCACGCTGAGCCAGTGCTGCTCCTACAGCATGGTTGGAAGCATCACACATTATTTCAAATGGTTGGCTCCAGTCTGGTCCTCTCACAATTGGAGCTTGAGTCAGTGCGGTCTTCAGCTTATCAAACGCTTGTTTGCAATTTTCATTGAACTCGAACTCAATATCTTTCTGCAATAGTCTGGATAAGGGAAGTGCTACCTTACTGAAGTCCTTAACGAATCTCCTGTAAAAACCTGCATGGCCAAGGAAAGAACGGACCTCCCTCACAGAAGAGGGGTAAGGTAAACTAGAAATAACATCCACCTTTGCTGGACCTGTGTAACCATCTAGAAAACAATAATGCGATTTACCTGACAGGCGATGAAGCATTTGATCAATGAATGGAAAAGGATAGTGATCCTTACGGGTTGCTTGGTTGAGGTGTCTGTAGTCAATGCAGACCCTCCAGGCGTTCTGAACTCTGCTTGTCAGGAGCTCTCCGTGCTCATTCTTCACTGCAGTGACTCCAGACTTCTTTGGCACCATTTGCACTGGGCTTACCCATTCACTGTCTGAGATGGGATAGATGATATCTGCCTCTAGTAGCCTGGTCACTTTCTTTTTAACAACCTCTAAGATGGTGGGGTTCAGTCTTCTCTGGGGTTGACGGACAGGTCTTGCTCCCTCCTCTAAAAATATTCTATGCTCACAGACTTGAGGGTTGATGCCTACTATGTCTGCTAAACTCCAACCAGTTGCCTTCTTGTGCCTCCTCAGCACACCAAGTAGCTGCTCTTCCTGTTGAGAAGTGAGTTCCCTTGTAATGATAACCAGAAACTTCTGCCCGTCTTCAAGGTAAGCATATTTGAGGTGTGGGGAAGGGGTTTTAATTCTAGCTTCTGATCTTGTTCAAGCTCTGGGTTGTCTGGAGCTGGTAACAGTGGTAAGGCACTGTCATTGTCCTCTAAGAATGTCCTCACACTTGGACCTTGTCTTGTGTGCTTCTCTTCAAATTTCTCCTGGTGAACTTCAGCCACGGTTTCATCTATAATGTCACATTTGAGGATAGAGTGATCCTCTGGAGGATGCTTCATAACTCCATTCAGATTGAAGATTACTACTCTGCCATCTATTTCAAAAGAGTATGTTCCTGAGAAAGCATCTAATTTAAACCTTGAGGTCTTCAAGAATGGCCTTCCGAGTAGGATTGATGATGGCTTGTCTGAGTCACTTTGGGGCATCTCCAGGATATAAAAATCAGTGGGGAACGTGAGTCCCTTAATGCCCACTAAGACATCTTCAGCAACTCCAACCACTGTAATAATGCTTTTATCTGCTAACACAAAATGAGCTGCCGACCTTTTTAAGGGAGGGAGCCTCAAAATATCATATATGGACAAAGGCATTATACTCACACATGCTTCTAAATCACACATGCATTTAGAAATTATCACACCACCAATAGTACAATTAACTATACAAGGATCTGGGTCACTACACTTTTCAGGTAAACCTCCCATTAAAGCAGATATAGAACTTCCTAAAGGAATAGTTTCTAATTTATTAATTTTGTCTTTATGTATACATAAATCTTTTAGAAACTTTGCATACTTAGGTACCTGTTGAATAACATCAAATAGAGGAATAGTTACCTCAACCTTTTTGAATATCTCTACCATTTTTGGATCAGGTTCCAGCTGCTTCCTGGGCTTCCTTGCAAGTTGTGGAAATGGGATGGGAGTGGCGTCTTCTGCAGTGTCTGCGCCTTTTAGTGCTTCCTCCTATGGTTGCACTTCTTCTTCTTCAGCCACGTCCTGTATGTCCTCTTCTTCTTCAACATCTTCTATTTCCACTACCTCTTCAGCTGAGGCGTGTGCTGGTGAGCTTGTCTCCTCCTGATTCCTCTCCTACAATGTAGTTTTGGACCTCAGGGTGATGGCATTAATACCACCCTTAGGATTGGGTAATGGTTGAGAGGGGATTCCATCGGAGCTCAAAGGTTGATTATTGGAGTTGTTCATTGATCCAATCTGGGAGACAAGAGCCTACAAAGTCAACCTTCTCTCACTCTATATCCCTCTCTCTCTCTTTTTTCCTCTTTTCTCCAAAACAAGAGAGAGAATGAGAGAGAGAGAGAGAAAAAAAAAAGAAAGAGAGAAAGAGGAAGAGAGAAGGGAGGAAAGAGAAACAAAAGGGTCTCTCTCTCTCTCTCTCTTGTTAAGAAGTAAGGACCACTTGGCCAGATAACCAAGATTGTATGGAGGGAACCGGTTCGGTAGATTGCCTCTTCGAGCCTTCCCCCTTCTCTGTCACTAATTGGCATATACATACCTTAAAAGTTAGTTTGTTTGTTTTTTGTTCTTTTTTTTGTTTTTTGTTTTTTGTTTTTCCTCTCTCTCTCTCTCTCTCTTTCTCTTTCTCCTCTCTCTCCTCTCTCTCTCCTTTCTCCCCTCTCCCTTGCTCCCCCCTCTCCCTTTCTCTCTCCCTTCCTTCCTCTCTCTTTCCTCCCTTCTCTCTTTCTCTTTCTCCTCTTTCTTCTCTTCCTTTCTCTCTTTTTTCTTTCTCTCTCAACCTTCTCTCACTCTCTCTCTCATTCTCTCTCTTGCGGTCAGACCATTTAGAGTAGCATTAATGTTATTTTCCATGGTCTGTTGTCTCCGATCAATAGATTGTAGTAAGTCATCATTGGCAGATGCAGAAGGATGGGTAATTTGAGAGGTTTGCTGTAGGGTATTCTGTGGTCCTTGGGACTGCCTTAGGTGAGGTGCTCTGTAAGGCTAATTCTGATTCTGCTGCCTATTGTTGTTATTATTCCACCTCTGATTTCCCAGATTATCTCTGCCTCCTCTGTTGTTGTTGTCCCTCCAATTCTGGTTAGAATTGTCTTGCCATCCGTGGTTGTAATTGCCACCTTGATTGTACCCTTGGTTGGGGCGGTCATAGAAGTTCTGAGTGGCTGTCAGGGTGTTGTCTTCCTACTGGAGCTACGGACATTCATTAGTATAGTGGCTATAATCAGCGCAGATTCTGCAAACTTTCTGTGGGACTAACTGTTGGTTTTGCTGTGCTGGAGAAGGTTGAGCTTGCTGAACTTGTTGTTGATTCAATTGCATTTGCTTCAGCAAGTTGGTCATTTCACAGATACTCTGAGTTAAAGCAGTAGTCTCTTTGCTAGGATTTTGCATGGCCTTGTTTCTGCCTGTGATTCCTGGTAGATTCAGCTAAGTCACTGATCAATTACCATGCCTCATCAGTGGTCTTGTACTTTTTCATAGACCCATTGCTAGCACTTTCCAATGTGGTCTTATCTTGGGGCCTCATGCCCTGTGTGACATAATCGAGTAACACTATCTTGTCAATCATATGGTGGGGGAAAGCTTCTAGAAGATTATTGAAGCACTCCCAGTACTCATAGAGAGTTTCAGAGTCATCCTGAACAATCATGGAAATATCTTTCCTCAGTTTATCAGTAACTTCAGCTGGAAAGAACTTTTCCAAGAATTCACTTCTCAGTGTATCCCAGTTGGATACAATTGCTGCTGGTTGAGTGTAGTACCACTCTCTTGCCTTCCCCTCAAGAGAAAATGGGAAAGCTTTTAGCAAAATTGAAGTTTCATCTGCACCATCACGCCTAACAGTAGAACAGGCTGCCTGAAAATCTCTCAGGTGCTTGATAGGCTCTTGAGCAGGTAAGCCATGAAACTTGGGCATCAAATTGAGCAGTGCGGTCTTTATTTCAAAGTCTTTAGATACCGCTGGGTGATGCGCTTGAAATGGTTGCATTGTAAAATCAGGGGCTCCAGCTTCCTGGATAGTAACTCTCCTGGCTGCTGCCATGTTACCTGCACGTGAAACAACCAAATCAGTAGAACGGGGGCTGGTTTCTTTCTCAAGTGACGTTTCAGATCCGCCCTCAGAGAGGACTAACCGACGCCGAGCTTGCCTTATTCGTGAAATAGTTCTTTCAATCTCAAGATCGAATATTAGCAAGCTTGGGTCAGGAAGCGAACGTGTCATCTAACAAAAGAAACAAGAAGCTCATAGTAGCAAAATAAAATAAAATACAAATAAGTAAATTCCAATTAATAACCTTAGCACTCTATTGCAACTCATCGGCAACGGCGCCAAAAATTGATGCGCGCGGAAATTGGCGAGTTAAGAATGATTATAAAATATGCGTTGCAAGTATAGTTCTCAACCAACTAGAAATCCGCTTATCAATTTAGAAGGGTGTCACATAAATTAAAATTAAAATACTGGGAGTATGGATCCCAGGTCGTCTCCCAACGAGTTGCAGAAAAGTGTGCTATTTTATTAATCAGATGTTTTCAAAAAGGTTTGAGTTGAATGGCAGAAAATTAAATTAGAGAATTTATATAAATTTAAATAAAAGCCTTGACTGGGAGTTGATTAGCTGGAAGCCCTATTCTTGTTGGAGTACTCTCAAGATTAATTGACAATTGAGGGTTATTATGTTTAGTTGCCCCTTACTAAGTAAGGGAAAGTTAAACAAGTTGGAATGCTGTTTCTATCCACAAGTTCTAATCCGCTCTTGGGAGGATTGGTGTTAGTGACTAGAGAGCAATCCAACAATAAACCTAATTACAATCTTTCTCTTGAGCATTCCAACTCAATGGTTCCTTTCAATCAACTCCCCATCAAGTTAGGGAACTACTCGCTCATTGTAAATGTAAAATTCATAACATAAGAAAGGGAATTAAAGAAAGACATGATAAATAATGATCAAAGGATTAATTGAAAATAAAAGTAATTCTTGTATTAATAAATGCTAAAATAATCCAATAGTAAAATTAAGTAAATTAAGGAACATGGAAGAGTAAGAGACAAGTAAAGAGAACGAACTAGAATGTCGAAGTCTTGATGAGGCAATAACTCTTCTCAATATCCCAATGCAAAAACAATGAAAATTAACGAATCCTAAAAACTATGAATGTGTAGAGAGAAAACCTAGAGGAGAGGAAAACTAGATCTGAAAAAAAAACTAAAACTACGCGGAATGAATGTTGTTGTCGGTTTTTGCATGTTCTCTGGCTCTAGTCTGCTTTTTTGGGCCGAAAAATGGGTCAAAATAAGGCCCGAAATCGCCCCCAGCGATTCTGCAGATTATGCAGATCGCGCATGTCACGCGGACGCGTCATTCGGCATTTCGCTTTGCCACACGGACGCGTCGTCCATGCGGCCGCGTCACTCGTGCTATTCCATGCCGCGCGGTCGCGTCATCCATGCCGCGCGGTCGCGTCATCCATGCGGCCGCGTCACTGCGATTTCCTTTCTTTCTCGCGGTCGCGTGATCCATGCGGTCGCGTCGCTTCTCGCTGGTCATCTCCTCAATTTCTTGTGTTTCTTCCATTTTTGCAAGCTCCCCTTCCAATCTCTAACTCATTCTTGCCCTATAAAGCCTGAAACACTTAACACACAGATCACGGCATCGAATGGAATAAAAGAGAAATAAAATACATAATTAAAAGTCTCTAGGAAGCAAGTTTTCAATCATGTAATAACTTTAGGAAGGAATTATAAATGCATGCTTATTTAATGAATAAGTGGGTAAAGATCATGATAAAACCACACAATTAAACACAATACAAACCATAAAATAGTGGTTTATCAGGTGGCAATGCTTTTTGTCTTCTGAATGAATGCCTGAACAGTGCATATTTTTGATATTGAAGTTTACGAATGTTAAAATTGTTGGCTCCTGAAAGAATGATGAACAAGAAAAATGTTGTTGATAATTTGAAAAATCATAAAATTGATTCTTGAAGCAAGAAAAAGCAGTGAATACAAAAGCTTGTGAAAAAAAAAGCAAGCAGAAAAAGCCACTAGCTCTTAAAACCAAAAGTCAAGGGTAATAAAAAGGATCCAAGGCTTTGAGCATCAGTGGATATGAGGGCCTAAAGGAATAAAATCCTGGCCTAAGCGGCTGAACCAAGCTGTCCCTAACCATGTGCTTGTGGCGTGTAGGTCCAAGTGAAAAGCTTGAGACTGAGTGGTTAAAGTCGTGATCCAAAGCAAAAGAGTGTGCTTAAGAACTCTAGACACCACTAACTGGGGACTTTAGCAAAGCTAAGTCACAATCTGAAAAGATTCACCCAGTTATGTGTTTGTGGCATTGATGTATCCGGTGGTAATACTGGAAAACAAAGTGCTTAGGGCCACGGCCAAGACTCATGAAGTAGCTGTGTTCAAGAATCAACACACTAAACTAGGAGAATCAATAATACTATCTGAATTCTGAGTTCCTATGGATGCCAATCATTCTAAATTTCAAAGGATAAAGTGAGATGCCAAAACTGTTCGGAAGCAAAAAGCTACTAGTCCCGCTCATCTAATTAGAATCTGAGCTTCACTTAAAACTCTGAGATATTATTGCTTCTTTATTTCTTTTTATCCCATTTTATTTGTCTAGTTGCTTGGGGACAAGCAACAGTTTAAGTTTGGTGTTGTGATGAGTGGATATTTTATACGCTTTTTGGGGTTAATCTCATGTAGTTTTTAGTATGTTTTAGTTAGTTTTTAGTACATTTTTATTAGTTTCTAGGCAAAATTCATATTTCTGGACTTTACTATGAGTTTGTGTGCTTTTCTATAATTTCAGGTATTTTCTGGCTGAAATTGAGGGAGATAAGCAAAAATTTGATTCAGGCTGAAAAAGGACTGCTGATGCTGTTGGATTCTGACCTCCCTGCACTCGGAATGGATTTTTTAAAGCTACAAGATTCCAATTGGCACGCTCTTAATTGCATTGGAAAGTAGACATCCAGGGATTTCCAGCAATATATAATAGTCTATACTTTGCTCAAGGATAGACGACGTAAACTGGCGTTCAACGCCAGTTCCATGTTGCATTCTGGCGTTAAACGCCAGAAACATGTTACAAGTTGGAGTTAAACGCCAAAAACAGGTTAAAACCTGGCGTTTAACTCTAGAAACAGCCTAGGCAAGTGTAAAGCTCAAGTCTCAGCCCCAGCACACACCAAGTGGGCCTCAGAAGTGGATTTCTGCACTATCTATCTTAGTTTACTCATTTTCTGTAAACCTAGGTTACTAGTTTAGTATTTAAACAACTTTTAGAGATTTATTTTGTATCGGATGACATTTTTAGATCTGAACTTTGTACTCTTTGACGGCATGAGTCTCTAAACTCCATTGTTGGGGGTGAGGAGCTGATAAACTCCGATTTCGTAATTTATCTTATGCTTATTTTGGGAGATTTTATCACATTTTCTCACATTTATTCAATAAAATAGCATGGTTTTGTAATTCTCCCTTGAATTGTACTTAAATGTGAAAACATGCTTTTTAGGCCCTAAAATTGATAATTTTAATTCACTTTAATTCCATTTGATGCCTTGATATATTTGTTGAGTGATTTCAGGTTCATAGGGCAAGTATTGGATGGAAGAAGTGAGGAGAAAAACATGCAAAGTGGGAGTACTCATGAAGAAATGAGGCGGTTCCAGTTGCGTTGGAAAGCTAACATCCGGGGCTTCAAAATGATATAAAATTTGCCATATGTTGCTTCGCGTTAAGGGGCGCGCACGCGCCATGTACACGTGCACGCTGATTGAGCACGTGGCCCACTAATGTAAAATCGCCCCCAGCAATTTCTGAAGCACTTTGGGACCAAACCAACTCATTTCTAATACTATTTCATGCATAATTCAAGCTTGGGCAAAGGGGGGACAATTGTTTGTAGTGTAGCATCATGTAGTTTAGTTTCTAGAGAGAGAAGCTCCCTCTTCTCTCTGGAATTAGGGTTCTTAGGATATTTCCATCTTAGATCTAGGTTTAATTCATGCTTTGATTTACTCTTCCTTTTGCAATACTTCTTCTTCTACCTTTCCCATTTCTAGTTTTGTATTTAATTCATGTAATTCTCTACTTTTATGATGATGCATTTGTGTTCTTCTATTTTTAATTCAATGCAATTTATGATTCATGTTTCTTTATTGTTGATTTGGTTTTGTTGTTGTTTAATTCCTTGCAATTGAGTAGTGTAGATTTACATTCCTTGCAATTTACTATGTTTTCCTTTTATGCCTTCCAAGTATTTGATAAAATGCTTGGTTGGATTTTAGTGTAGGTTTTAGTGTTCTTGGCTTTGGTAGCGTAATTATTGACACTTGAGTTATCTAATTCCCGTGTTGATTGATAATTAGACGTTGCTAATTGATTTGGATACCACTAAAGCTGGTCTTTCCCTTGGGAGTTGGCTAGGACTTTTGGAATCAAATTAATTCATCCACTTGACTTTCCTCCATGGCTAGAGGTTAACTAAGTGGTAGCAATGGATAATTGTGGTCACAATTGAGAAGGATAACTAGGATAGGACTTCTAATTCTTATTCCTTGTCAAGAGCTTTCTAGTTGTTAGTTTATTTTCATTGCCATTTACCTTTCATGCCTCTTATCAAAAACCCCAAAACATGCTCCATAACCAATAATAAGGCACTTTATTGTAATTCCTAGGGAGAACGACCCGAGGTTCCAATACTTCGGTTTATAAATTTAGTGGTTTGTACTAGTGACAAACAAATTTTTGTATGAAAGGACTATTGTTTGGTTTAGAAACTATACTTTACAACGAGAATTCATTAGTGAAATTTTAGACCACACAAAAGTCTCGTTCATCAAAATGGCGCCGTTGCCAGGGAGTTGCAATGGTGTTATATTATTGGTTATTGTATATATGTGAATATTGTGAATAGCTTGATTTTTGGATTGCTTGTTAGTTTTTGCTAGTTTTAGGACTTTGTTTCATTATTTCTTGTTAGCTTTTTGTTTCTTATTTTCACTTTTCACTATGAATTCTCACTTTGGCTATGAGTGTGATTACAACTATGTTGTAGGAAATGAGAACTTCATTGAAGATGTGCATCAAAGATGGGATAACCAAAGGTGGGAGGAGCCATATGCATATGATCAATCCTCTTGGCAACAACCTCCACCAACGCACTATGAAGAAGAGTCATTCTATGATGCATACCAATCTAATGGTTATGGTGAATCCCCTTGTGACTTCCAAGAACCACCACCATATACCTATGAGCCATATCCTCAACATAGCCATCAACCATACTCACAAGCCACCTTTCACCAACCATCTTTATATGACCCTAATCCATATCCATCCTACCAACAACCATATGAGCCATATGAACCACATATAGAGCCACCACCATTCCAACATCAACATTTTCAAGAGCCACCCCCTCCATATTATTACCAAGAAGAACCACCTTCCAACTATAATACCTTTCCCCCAAACAATGAACCCTCTCTTCCATCATCACCTCCCAATGAAGCCTCTATGCTAGAATTAAGGGATCTTGAATCTCATATCTTAAGGTAACACGAGGAGGATGAAAAGAAATTTGAGGAGTTAAGAGAAAAAATGGCTATCATGGTAGAAGCCATTGGCAACATAGTCTCATCCCGCCTAAGTCTATGCGATCAAGGCACTTCCATTGTGGAATGTGACCGAGGAGCTTAGTGAGGGAGTGAACTTGAAGCTCCAAGGTGAAGAAGAGGAGTTAAAGCAAGAAATGCAACAAGAGGAGGAGGTAGAGATTATTGAACAAGAGGAAGAAGTGGTTGAAGACTTAGGAGATGCAGAACCACCTTGGGAGTCTAGGATTGAAGAAAACCCCTCCAAGATGATTGAATTTGATGCTAAGGAGGAATGTGCACAACCTCCAAGGCATATCCCTTGTGAAGAATTGGATGAGATAGAGCAAGAATTGAGTCCCCTTGGTGATGAAGATCAAGCATCAAGTCTTAGTGGTGAAGAATCCTTTGAGCATGAAGAACCTTCTCCCGATGAGATGGAAAGCAATGTGGAGGTAAATGTCTCTCATCCTCCCATTTATGATTTGAGTAAGGGAAAAGGTTTAGATAAAATTATTGAACAAAGGATTGAAATTAAGAGATCTTGTGAAGAGGTGGAAGTCCTTAAAAAGAGAAGGATGGGAATTGAATACGCTTTGTCAAGACCCTTGGAATTACCTTTGCCTAGGTTGCCATCTACTCCTTCATTTGAGTGGGTGAAACTCATTTCTGTTAGCTTTATTATACCACTTGAATATGGTTTGCTTGAGACGGATGGCCAACTTAGGATGCTTTGTGGGATGAAGCGTAAAAGAAAAATGTTTTGTGGTTGGCGTTGTAAGTCTAGGCTCATTATGGTTGAAGCTTCAAGGAGTAAAGGTTGGACTAGTGCTCAATTGGATGGGTCTAGGAGGATAGTTTGGTGCTTCCATGAGAATTCATCTCTCTTGCCACCTGGAGGAAACCACCATGATCAACTCAAGGACGGGTGTGAAAACAAAGTGTGGGATCCCGGATAGCACAAGGAAGATCAACTTTGGGAGCCTATGGTTTATGAAGAACTCCATCAAAGCTTGGAGTTATTAACTTTGAATGATGAAGCACAATGGAAGTCTAAGCATTGGTGGATGTTCAAGGATGGATTCAAGCACAAGCCACCTTGATGAAGAGCTCCCCATAAGTCCAACTTAAGGACAATAAACAAAGTGCTAGGTGGGAGACAACCTACCATGGTAATATCCTTCCATTTTTCTCTTTTGTATATATTGGTAGAACTAGTTTAATTTCATGTTTTGAATTGCTTAGTTGAGTTTATTTGGGAGTTTAGTAGGTTAAATAAGGTTTTATGATGCTTTGGTAGTTGTTTGGAGGTTTGGAATGCTTGGTTTGGTGCAAAAACAGAAAAAATTTGAAAAACAAAGCACCACCCACGCACACGCGCACTCCACGCGTACGCGTAAATCAAGCAATTTCGGCCATCCACACGGACACGCCATGTACGCGTACGTGTGGATTGAATTTTTCCACTTCCCATACATTCACCCGAGAGTTGTGCCTGAAGTGTGCCAACTTTGTGCCCCAAGGCATGCACACGCGCACCTTGCGCATACGCGCCGACTCTTTGCTTTGCCATGCACGCGTACGCGTCAGCCGTGCGTACGTGTCGCTGCCATTTCATCAATCCACGCTTACGCGTACATGACGTGCACGCGTGGATTACCCTATTTCACTCACCTTCTTTTCTTCTCCTCTTTCCATTTCTTTCATTCTTCTCTTCTCTTTCCACTCTTCAATCATCATCCAACACCACCAAACATCATGTAACACCATTTCTTTTAGTTAGTTAGTTAGTTTAGTTTTTGCTTTCCATTACAAGTGTTGAACTACTAATCTTGTTTCCTGTTTACTGCTGCTGCTTATTAATGGGATGTTAGTTTAACATCATTGTTGTTATTGTCATTGTTGGATTCCTTTGTTAAGGTTACAATTTATTACTTAGTTTTGAGTCTTCATGTTTAATACTTTTGAATACCAAGTACTTGTTACATTTCCTTCATGCATCTTAACTCTTTGAATTGCATGTTTTGGCCATCATGCATTCATCATCTATTGTTAGGCAATTGTATATTCTCATTGCATTTTTTTAGGTGATGCTTGTTTATGGTTTACCCTTATTCACATCACTTATTCCATGCATTGAGATCGTAGAATTGTGAAATTGGATCGAAAGCTTACCTAGTAACATATTTTTGAGCTTTGTAAAGCTTTGTGGGCCATGCTTGCTATGTGATTGATTTCCACTTCTATCTTCTTTTTCCTAAGTTCCATAGAATCCATGTGTTTCACCTCTATGCGACTTAGGTGTTGCAACAACTTCAATATGTGTCATTGATTGTTGTGTGAGTTTCATATACCATTTTGTTCACTAAGTCTACCTACACATCAATCAATGTCCATGCATTATCCAATTTCACAATTGCTTGATTTTTGCTTGAATGCTTTTATGCTTCTTCACTACTTGTTTGGTTAACTTAACCTACAAGTCTTTTTGAAGTATTTCAAGCACACTAGAATGAGTGAAATATGTGTCTTCTTTTGTATAATTGTGACATGGTCTCTAAATACTAGAGTGTGAGTTCTAAACTGCATGCAAGTTAGGACCCACACACTTATTTTTCATTATTGTCACACTAATTCACTCACTCATTTCTAGTGATTTACCTCATTCCAACAATCCATGCTTCCTTGCTTGTGCATTTACTTGTTTTCTATGTTCAGGATGAATAATCATAAGCAAAAACAGAAGTGGGAGAAGAACACGCAGCATCGGTTGACCTACCAACTGAAGGTAGCAACTAGGAAAGTCGCCGTACCCCCTCGTTCATCTTTGAGTGCACCGAGGCCGGTGCAAACTTTTAAGTGTGGGGAGGTCGTCCGACCGCTTGGCATTTTTGGGGTGACAAGTTTCTAATCCCAACACTTTTGCATTTCATTTTTAGGTCTTTTAGGATTTTTGGTTGCATTGCATATGTGTATATTAAGCTTAGTCAAAATCATGATACTTTCCAAGGACTTTATCTATAGGGCACCCCAATTGAAAAAAAAAAATTTTGGAACTTGCTTGAATTATATACTTTGTGGAACATGATTTTTGAGCTAAGAACACAAGCATGTGAGATTTGAGCCTAATTGTGTGGTTACATCATATATAACCACTTATTTTCATTCTTGTGTGCATTGTTCTCTTCCTATGATTGTAATATTTGATTTGTTTGATTCTTTATGTCCATTACTTTGTGTATACATGCATTTATATGATTGAGGCCATTGTTCAAATAGCTTACTTACCCAAATAAGCCTACCTTTTATCTTCCATTGATAACCAATTTGAGCCTATGCTTAACCCATTTGTTCTTAATTGTAGCACATTACAAGCCTAAGTGAAAAACAATAAATGTCTTTAATTTAGATCTTTGATTAGCTTAGACTAGTGAGAGTGTTCATCAATTGATTTTGGGAAGTTGGGAATATGGGGTAGAGATAAAAGTGTGTTTGTTGAAAAATCTTGGGAATTGGGTACATACTCATGTATTAATCATGTATAAACAATATGCATTGATGTTCTTGTATATATTTTAGTTGAAAAGAAAAAAAATAATAAAAAATGAGAAAAACAAAAAGAAAAAAAAAAATATATATATATATATATATATATATATATATATATATATATATATATAAAAAAAAAAATAAAAAAAAAAAGGGAAAAAAACTGTGGAAAAAAAAACCGGAGGAGCTTGCTGAAGATGAGGCCATTACGG
>NC_029785.2:53688479-53704186 GCF_000816755.2 Arachis ipaensis
CATGAGTGTGTGAAAAAGTGAAGAATGGGTAGTTAGGTTTGTTTAAAATTGTATAGGTTGTCATAGGTTAGGTGGGAAGTTTAAGTTAATCAAAGATTCGAATTTCAAGCTCACTTGACCATATGCATCCTACCTTGACCCTAGCCCCATTACAACCTATGGGAAAGTCCTCATGATATTTGTATGCATGCATGAAATAATTGTTGATTATTAGATGAAAAACAAATCTTGGAAAGCATGATTAGGGGAGAATTGAGTGAATCAACCCCATACACTTGAGTGCCTACAGCGGATACACATCCGGTGAGGGTTCGATCGCTCAATTACATGTTTCCACCCATGATCATCTCTTTTCTTGCAAGTTTGTAAAATCTTTTTAATAATTCAATTCAATTGTGGGTTGAGTGATTGCTATTGCCTTAGCCCTTGTGTCTGTATATGTATTCTTGGGAATTGATTTATTTTGACTAAGTGGATGCATTCATGTAGATAGATTGCATATAGATAGGTTGCATGTAGTTAGTTTGCATTGAATAAATGTTGATGTCCCTTTGCTTCTTTCTTGATTTTAGCATGAGGACATGCTTAGTTTAAGTGTGGGGAGATTTGATAAACCCCGATTTCGTGATTTATCTTATGCTTATTTTGGGGGATTTTATCACCTTTTCTCACATTTATTCAATAAAATAGCATGGTTTTGTAATTCTTCCTTGAATTGTGCTTAAATGTGAAAACATGATTTTTAGGCCCTAAAATTGGTAATTTTAATTCATTTTAATTCCATTTGATGCCTTGATGTATTTGTTGAGTGATTTCAGGTTCATAGGGCAAGTATTCGATGGAAGAAGTGAAGAGAAAAGCATGCAAAGTGGGAGAACTCATGAAGAAATGAAGGAACCGTAAAGCTGTCAAGTCCGACCTCTTCGCACTCAATCGACCATAACTTGAGCTACAGAGGTCCAAATGAGGCGGTTCTAGTTGCGTTGGAAAGCTAACATCCGGAGCTTTGAAATGATATAAAATTTTTCATATACTGCTTCGCGTTAAGGAGCGCGCATGCGCCATGTACGCGTGCACGCCGATTGAGCACGTGGCCCACTAATGTGAAATCGCCCCCAGCGATTTCTGAAGCACTTTGGGCCCAACCCAACTCATTTCTAATGCTATTTCATGCAGAATTTAAGCTTGGGCAAAGGGAGAGCAATTGTTTGTAGTGTAGCATCATGTAGTTTAGTTTCTAGAGAGAGAAGCTCCCTCTTCTCTCTAGAATTAGGGTTCTTAGGATATTTCCATCTTAGATCTAGGTTTAATTCATGCTTTGATTTACTCTTCCTTTTGCAATACTTCTTCTTCTACCTTTCCCTTTTCTAGTTTTGCATCTAATTCATGTATTTCTCTACTTTTATGTTGATGCATTTGTGTTCTTCTATTTTTAATTCAATGCAATTTATGATTCATGTTCCTTTATTGTTGATTTGGTTTTGTTGTTGTTTAATTCCTTGCAATTAGTAGTGTAGATTTACATTCCTTGTAATTTACTATGTTTTCCTTTTATGCCTTCTAAGTGTTTGATAAAATGCTTGGTTGGATTTTAGTGTAGGTTTTAGTGTTCTTGGCTTTGGTAGAGTAATTAGTGACACTTGAGTTATCTAATTCCCGTGTTGATTGATAAGTAGACGTTGCTAATTGATTTGGATACCACTAAAGCTAGTCTTTCCCTTGGGACTTGGCTAGGACTTTTGGAATCAAATTAATTCATCCACTTGACTTTCCTCCATGGCAAGAGGTTAACTAAGTGGTAGCAATGGATAATTGTGGTCACAATTGAGAAGGATAACTAGGATAGGACTTCTGATTCTCATTCCTTGTCAAGAGCTTTCTAGTTGTTAGTTTATTTTCATTGCCATTTACCTTTCATGCCTCTTATCAAAAACCCCAAAACATGCTCCATAACCAATAACAAGGCACTTTATTGTAATTCCTAGGGAGAACGACCCGAGGTTCCAATACTTCGGTTTATAAATTTAGGGGTTTGTACTAGTGACAAACAAATTTTTGTATGAAAGGACTATTGTTTGGTTTAGAAACTATACTTTACAACAAGAATTCATTAGTGAAATTCTAGACCACACAAAAGTCTCGTTCATCAGGAGCTCTGCTGTGTCTCGATGAAGTAATGCAATTATTTATGTTTTCTATTCAAACACGCTTGTTTCTATCTAAGATGTTCATTTGCACTTCAATATTATGGATGTGATGATCCGTGACATTCATCACCATTCTCAATTTATGAACGCGTGACTGACAACCACCTCCGTTCTACCGTCGATTGAATGAGTATCTCTTGGATTCCTTAATCAGAATCTTCGTGGTATAAGCTAGAATTCATTGGCAGCATTCTTGAGAATCCGGAAAGTCTAAACCTTATTTGTGGTATTCCAAGTAGAATTCAGGGATTGAATGACTGTGACGAGCTTCAAACTCACAAGGGTTGGGCGTAGTGATAGATGCAAAAGGATCAATGGATCCTATTCCAGCATGAGCGAGAACCGACAGATGATTAGCCGTGCGGTGACACTGTACCTGGACCATTTTCACTGAGAGGACGGATGGTAGCCATTGACAACGGTGATCCACCAACACACAACTTGCCATAGGAGGAATCTTGCGTACGTGAAGAAGAAGACAGGGGGAAAGCAGAGATTCATAAGACAAAGCATCTCCAAAACTCCAACATATTCTCCATTAATGTATAACAAGTATTTAATTTATGCTCTTTTATTTTTCGCAATCCAAACTGATAATTATAATTGATATCCTGACTAAGAATTACAAGATAACCATAAATTGCTTCAAGCTAACAATCTCCGTGGGATTCAACCCTTACTCACGTAAGGTATTACTTGGACGACCCAGTGCACTTGCTGGTTAGTGGTACGAGTTGTGAAAAGTGTGATTTACAATTCGTGCACCAAGCACATTTTGAATATCCTTATGAGGATGCTTTGAGCTCTTTTTGAAGAAATTTAAAATTAATTCTTCTCTTGCTTGATGGTATTCATAGCCATACTTTAAATTTTGATAAAGTTATTTTAAAATTTAGCATGCACTCCTTTATGTGAAACTCTAAGATATTTATTTAACTTAAAGCCTGTCTATTTGCAACGCATCACTTATTTCCTTTATTGACTTATAAGAAAATTTTACCTCAAATTTTCTTTTCTAAATAAAATTTGATCTTTGCTGCAACTTCTATGCCCATTTTGTTTGAACATGAATTTCGATAAATCACCTTTGGCATCATGAGTTTTGAAAGATAGAGGGTTTGCAAATTTTGGTAAAAACCCAATTTTTAACTAACTTTAACGAGCCATAACTTGGCTTTCGGACTCTCAAATTTTCTAAAACTTGTTTGAACTAAAACTGGGTCCGTGAAGTTTATAACATTTGAAGAACGGATAAAAAAGGTTTTAAAACAAAAAAGTTATATGCGTTTGAAGTTCGGTATGAAAATCTGAAATTTTGCAGTTTTTGAAAACTTCCAAGTTTTTCAAGGCATGCGTACGCAGAGCAGTGCACGTGACGTGGACGTTGGCCACTGCTAAGTGATCTCGCGTACGCGAGCACTAGCATGCGTATGCGGGAACGCAATGACGTTAAGAATTTTCGCCAGTAAAGAATTTCATAAAAACAGTCGCGTTGTAGATATAGTCTCTAAACCGACAGAAATCCCTTTCGTACAAACGTTTTGGGTGTCACATGTAACAAACCCCTTAAAAATTGTTAACCGAGTATTCAAATCTCGGGTCGTCTTCTCAAGGAACTGCAAGGAAGTATGTTCTTATTATTGGCTATAAGGGTTGCAATCGGGGTTTAGAAGGTGAGAGGCAAGTGATGACAAGTGAAGTAGATGGCAATTAAAATAAATAAATACTGTAAAGCAACTTTTGGCAAGGTAAGAGAAATTGGAAGTCCAACTTAGTTATCTCTTTTAACAATAATGAAAGTTGAATCTAAATTCCACTTAGTTAACCTTTACTAAAGTAAAGGAAAGTCAAGGTACTAATTAGTTTGACCTTCGAATCCTAGTTAATTCCTAAGAAAAAGTTGGGATTATTGAAGTTCAGTTCAATTAGCAAGATAGCGATTATCAGTTATGTTGAGTTTGATAATGTTGAGTTACTGATTTCTTAACCAAGACCAAAATGGGAAGAAGTAAAATTGTTGGAATAAAAATGTCCTTAGATGGAAAGCAATGGTAACACAAATTAAGAAGAAAGCAATCAATAACTGAAATACCTTAAATAATCATTAATTCAAATCATAGCATGGAAAGGGTTCATAAGTCAAGTTGGCAACATTTATAGGTACGAATAAAAGCATTAAAGTAAATAGTAAACCTGGATCGAGAGTCACTCTTACAAACTAAGAGAAGTCCTAAATCCTAATCCTAATCCTAAGAGAGAGAGAGGAGAGAACCTCTCTCAAACTAAATCTAAATCATGGAAAGTGAAAATTGGCGAGCTCTTTTTGAATGGATGCATTCCCCCACTTTATAGCCTCTAGTCTATGTGTTCTGCACTTGGATTTGGGCCAAAAAGGCTTCAGAATCTGCTTTGAGCGTATTCTGTAGATTCTGATACGTGGCCTCTGTCACGCGTCCGCGTGGGTCACGCGGTCGCGTCATTCAGAGCATTTCCTTGCCACGCGGTCGCGTCAGTCATGCAACCGCGTCATGTGCGTTCTGCTTAAGGCGCGCGGTCGCGTCAGTCATGCGGCTGCGTCGCTGTTGATTCGTGCTTGGCACGCGATCGCTTCATCCATGCGATCGCGTGGATGCCAGTTTCTTCAAAACTCCGTTTCGCACTTTCCTTCTATTTTTGTACGTTTCCTTTTTCATCCTTTAAGTCATTCTACCTTAAAAAATCTGAAACTACTCAATACACTAATCACGGCATCAAATGGAAGTAAAGGTAATTAAAGTAATTAAAATAATTAATTTTAAAGCTTAGGAAACATGTTTTTCACATACATCACATAATAAGGAAGGTAAAGTAAAACCACGCAATTAATATGAATAAGTGGGTGAAGGATTGAATAAATCACTCAAACTAAGCACAAAATAAACCATGAAATATGGGTTTATCAACCTCCCCACACTTAAACAATAGCATGTCCTCATGCTAAATCCAAGGTAATGAATAAGGTAAGATTAAAGTGGTGGAATGTTATGCAATGCAACCTATTCTAAATGCATCTACCTAAATGAGTCATGCAATTCCAATTTATCCACTCATATATAAAGCTTACATGTAGTCAAATTAATTCACATTCTCAAGGAGTCATATATATATATATATATATAGCCAACCCTTAAATAATAAAGAATTTTAGCAAATGAGATGGGAAATAAAAATATTGTACAAACTTGCAAAACAATTATTTAAATTAAGCACAGATATATGTTGATGAGTCATTGAACCCTCACTGGATTTTGTGTTTACCCTCTAGTCACTCAGTGTTTATTGGGTTTATTCACTCTACTTTTCTTTTTATTCCTACTTTCTATAACTTTGTTCTTCATCTAACCAATCAACAATTATAGAGTACAGTCATACCAAAAATCATGAGGTCTTTAATTATGGTTGTAATGGGGCCAAGGTAAAGGTAAGTATATATGTATAAGGCTAAGTGAGCTAATAAGTGAATCCTTAATTAGACTAGGATCTCACCTAACATACATATTTAGTAGAACAAGCTTCTCTACCAATTTTCCCATATTATCCCACTTGTTGTTACATGCTCATGTTTCAATTTTTGTTTTTATCTCATGTGCGTTGCTTTTATTTTGCATTGGGGAATTTTTTGTATCCCCTTTTATTAAATGCTGAAAAATAACTTTTTTTTTAATGCACATGGTAATTGAATCACTTTGATTTCTCATGAGCATGCTTCCCAAATTTTCTGAGTTATTTTATTTCTTTCAACTTTTTTCTACCTTTTGTTTCTATCATCCATGCTCCCAATAGGTTTCCCACATTCTAATCTATTCATAATTTTCTATCTTAAGCTAACCAAGGATTCAACTTGGGATTTTATTTTGTTTTTCTGCTTAAGGCTAGTAGTGTGGCTAAATAGAATAAAAGGGATTTTAAAGGCTCAAGGGGGCTAACAAGGGTGATGTGAAAGGTAGGTTATTTTGGGGTAAGTGAGCTAAAATCAAATGATGGCCTCAATCATTCTTTTGGCATGTATCTATATTCTATAATTGGACATATAGATTAAAGCAAAGTAAAGAACATCAGAATAAAAAGAAACGAAACACACAGGAATGAAATTATAGTTTGAATGTAACCATACAATTAAGCTCAAGACACACAGGCTGTGTGTTCTCTAACTCAAGCATCATATATCATTCATATATGTTATGCAGGTTTAGTTAAAACTTCCCATTATTCTCATAAAAAAATTATTTAGGGTAGCCTTTAAAGTTTTAATGTTCCTCCTTGATGAAATGTTGCAACTTAACTATATGATGTAATGCTATATATACAAGGTTTATGGATTTAAATCTGTTATGTTCAATTTCCTAGCTTACTTCCTTTTTATTTTTCAAATTAAACTATGCTATATTATGCTGAAAAGGGTAAACTATACTAATTAATCCACTAATAAGTCAGAATTGCAAACTAAACTAAATAACTAAAAATATGAACTAAAAATGCAAAATGTAGAAATAGAGTAAAAATACATAAAAGCAGCAATGTATAAGTACTCAGAAAATAACAGTAAAAAGAAAAATACAGAAAAATATCCAAAATAAAAGAAAAAAGAGATGTAGTGGTTCACCAAAATAGAACGCCAGAGATGGCGACCTCCCCACACTTAAAATGAAGCATCGTTCGTAATGCTCAATCAAGCCGGGTGTGAAGGGGTGTCATCACTGGTAGGGATGGTAGCTGGAGGCTCTGTGGTGGTGGTGGGCTGAGGGTCTGGCTGCTGTAGAGGCGGGGCTGATTGGATCGGGATCTCCGAATCTGCAGCCTCTATCTGGTGCGTAACCTCCTGATGTGGTGCAGCCTGCTCTGTGTCTGCCTGCTAATGGGTCTCCTCCTGGAAATGAGTCTCCTCCTCGTGCTCATCCTCCTCCTCCTCTGATGGCTCTGATGGTGTGTCGGGCTCGGAGGGGATGTCACCACCCTGTCGGATCATTAGCTTCAGATGTGAATAGTGTCGCTGGCTGCGACGCTCCAATCTCTCATACCGGCACTGGTTACGGTGCTCCATCTGATTAAGCTATCGGAATAGGCGGTGCATGAGGCGGTATACGGGCTCAGAGGCAGGTGGAGGTGCAGTGGATGCAGCAGGGGCAGCAGGGGCAGCAGGGGCAGCCGTGGATGAAGAGGGTCCAGCAGACGGTGGGGCTGTCTCATCAGTAGCAGTGAAGGGTGGGGGTCTGTAGCCCAAAGCTAGGAAGTTTCTGCTCTGAGGAATGATCTTCTTGCAGTTCGCTGCTGGTGGTCTCTCATCGGCATCCTCCCATGGCACGTCAGCTCGATGGCCTAGCTGTGTAACCAAAAACGAAAAAGGGAGGGTGCCTCGGACGTGGACCCTGGCCATATAATGCCGGATAAGGCGTGGCAGATAAAGGTCCTTACCCTCCAACACACACCATAGGAGGGTGATCATAGCAGCCGGGATCTCCGTCTCATGAGTACTTGGCATCACATAATTACTCAAGATCTGGTGCTATAACCGAGCCTCATCATTTAAGTACGCCCTCTTGATCCCTCTAGGCATGGTGGTGTCCTGACCCATCTCCCAAGGAACAGTCAGGTCGAGAGCTATCCGTGCCTTCACAGCATCCCAATCAAACTGCATCAGGCGCATGTCCTCCTCAGCCTTTGAATAACCATCAGGCTGATCGGACTTGGCTGGGAGCTGAAGAATGTCCTCTATGGCCTCCTCGGTGACTAGAATTTATTTTTCTCTTAGGTTCACTGCATCTAGGGTGGTGATGTAGTAGTTGTAGTAGAATTCCCGGACTTAAGATGCATTGACCTCTGTCAGTGTTCTCTCGAGAAAGAACCAGCCTCTTTGCTTGGTTGGCTCAGTGGTGTACTGCTGGAGTGCTTCTGGAATCCTCAGAGTTCTCTCCAGGTATAGATTCCTGGAGTTTGCAAATGGCGTATACATCAGCTCACAGTACTGGTTTGCAAATTTTATTGAATCATTTGCAGGGAGCAGCTGGTCAGCTTTTTCCTGCTGTGTAAAGTTCTTCTCCCGCCATGAGGAATCATGCATGAGGGCAATGATGGACTGGGAGGAATCTCCTCTCTTGCGCTTGCCAGTAGCCTTGCCTTTTCCTTTCCTGTGAGGCAGACATCCTGAAAAATGGGAAACCAGGATATGGATAAAAATAGGGAAGCAAATAGGCAATTTAAACAAAGAAAACTCAAAGCGGCAAAGGAGAATTAGAATGAGGTAAATGAGTCAAGTAAATGTGCATGAAGGATTGTTTAGTAATTTAAAATTTGGAAAGGAAGAATTTACAATCCAAAATGTATCAGAATTCGAGTTAAATAGAAAAATTGTCATTATGCCATGGTTAGAAAGTTAGAGGAAAGTGAAAAAAAATCAGAAAAGAGATTTTAAAAAGGTTAGCATGGTTAGAAGTTGAAAGAGGGGTTAGTAAATTAAAATTAGTAAAGCAATAAAATGTGGGTTAAGGTAAGTGGCATAAAGAAAATATTTCATGTAACAAGGATTCACAGGTAGGAACTATAGTGACTCATAACCAAACAAGGAAAACAGGGTGATGTTGATTCAAACAGATATAAAGAAAGCAAGAATTGGAATCAGAATATTACAGATGCAGTTTATAAACCAAGAAATCAAAGAGGATAAGAAAGTCTGCCACAGCATTCATGAAATGGTTTGGATAAAGCAGAGGACAACAGAGTTCAGATTGCCAAACCAAAACATGAATGAAAATAATTCAAAAAAATTTGGGCAGCATTCCGGCTAAAGTTGGATTGTCCCGGAAAATAAACAGCAAACAAGGCAGTTTATATGAATTAAAAAACTTGCTGCAGTTACCTATAATTAATAGAAACAGGAAAATTCAGAGTAACAAGCAGCAAATGCAGGAAATCATAGCATATGAACAAGGTCACAGGAACAGCAGAATTGCAGTTTTGATAAAATAGAGGCATGAACAGTGCAAGTAAACAGACCTAGATCCACTAACCACAGCCTAAGCTACCTAACAACCTAAAAATCCACTACAGCATGCATATCTATCTGTCCTAATTATAAACAGAAGAAAATTGTAAAATAACTGCAAAGGATAGAAAGGCGGCGTTCATCGGAACATGGTAGGCGTGAGGAGTAGAACGGGGTAAGAAAGCGGCTAGGTGGTGGCTGCGGCGGCATCCGGCGCGGTGGAGGGGCACGGCGGCGCGGTGGCGGCTGAGGGGGCAGTGGAGAAGGGGGTAATGGGGATAGGGTTTAGGGTAATTGATAGGGGTTGCGCGACTGATAGGGTTCGCGTGGCTGGGGGGGTTATATTTTCAAATCCACGTGATCGCGTGGGGGACGCGGTCGCGTGGTGGGGGTGAAAGTGGGAGTGACGCGATTGCGTGGGTCACGCGATCGCATGAGAGGGGTGGGAAAGGGGATGACGCGATCGCGTGGGTCGTGCGATCGCATCGCTGGAATTTGTGCTAAACGCAATTCTCTGTCTTGTCCTAGGGTGTTGTGCAATCCATGCGACGCGATCGCGTCGCTCACGCGGTTGCGTGGGATCGGTTTTGTGCAAGTGACGCGATCGCATGGGGCATGCGATCACGTGGGCCAATTTGTGCAAAATGCACAAGGGCCGCACGATTCCAGCCTAACTTTCTGGACGTTAGATATTTACGCTGATCTCCAGGTCACGCAGCCACGTGGATGACGCGGTCGCGTGGGTAGTGTTTTCGCTATATGACGCGATCGCATGGGGCATGCGGTAGTGTCGTGCATCCTTTTTTTTTAACTGAATGCAGGATGCAATGCTTAATGTGAATGCTATGCATGATTCCAGGTTCAATAAAATAAAAATAAAATTCAAAAATAAACAAAATGAAATAAAATCAAAATTGCAAAAGGAACGATCATACCATGGTGGGTTGTCTCCCACCTAGCACTTTTAGTTAAAGTCCTTAAGTTGGACGTTGTAGGAGCTTCCTGCTATGGCGGCTTATATTTAAATTCGTCCAAAAATCTCCACCAGTGCTTGGAATGCCAATAGCCTCTGGGGTCCCAAACTAGGCATGTAAAGCTTCTAAGCAGCTTCAAACAGATTTTCAGGCTCCCGGGGTGACGAATGTCAGAATAGATTCCAGGATCCCAAGCCTTGTTTTTAAATCCGCCTCCGTCTTGATCTATATGTTTCCATCTTGGCGGTTTAAAGAGTAGAATCTCACCATGGTGACCAAACGTTCTCTGTGATCCATGCAATTGAGTATGATACCAATCCGTGTACTTCGAGGTGAAGCGTGGAACCTTATTGAACTTTGTGCACCAGCTCTGAGTACGAGCCATTTCCCTCTTACTCTTAAAGCTGCAAAGAGCTCTAAGCTGGCCATCTGTTTCAAGCAAACCATATTCAAGTGAATAAGTAAAGTTATAGGTTAAGGATTGTACCCACTTGAAGCTTGTATTAGGTGGTAATGGCCTTGGGATAGGTGTTTCCGGTGGTTCTGTAAGTTCTACTCCCTTATGCTCTTCTGTGAATTTCTTCACTTCCTTGCAAGAGTCTTCAAATGTAGTATCACCCTGGTCAAAGTCTTCTATGTCTTCCTCATCACTCGAGTCATAGATTAGAGGTTGAGAGAAATCTACCTCTGCATCATCTTCGTATTCATCTGGGGAAGATTCTTCAATCTCAGAGAATTCACTTGCAGATGCAAGTTCATTACTAAGAGAGCTAGACTTGTGACTATCATCATCAAGGGAATTTGTGTCCTGGTTTATTCTTTCTGATTCTTCATAAAAAACTTGCCTTGGAGATTGTACAATATCCTCCTTAGCATCAACTATAGCGTCCTTGACGGAGTTCTCCTCAGTTCTGGATTCCCATGGAGGTTCAGCATCTCTTAGATCTTCAACCAACTCTTCTTCTTGAACAATGACAGCTTCTTCTACCTGTTCTAGTACGAATTCATTCTCTGTCTTGTCCACTGGAGTTTCTGGTATCTCCTGCATGCTACGCTCTTCGTTAGACTGTTCACATGGGGCTGTGGCTGATCCTTGTGTATTTGAGCGCCTAGAAACCCATTGAATTATTGTTTGCTCCAGTTGTCGAATGGTTGTTTAAAATTTATTTACTGTTTCCTTTAGGCGAACCTCTGCTTCTCGGGTTGCCGGATTTGGACATGATACAAAGGAAAGTGGTGGTGATTGGGAGTGATTGGATTGGTACTGGGGTAAGGAGGGATCATATGGTGGTGAATGGTGAAGAGAAGCTTGTGAGTGTGGTGGTTCGAGGTTATGTTGAAAGGATGGTTTATATGCACGGGGTGGAGCTTGTTGGTAGTTACAAGGTTGTCCACCATATCTTTCAGCTGGGTATGCACGGTAGAATGGTCTTTGTCCAGGATATCTCAGAAGGTGTTGCTGCCTAAAGGGTTGATTAGATCCTCTTGGCTCCATCCATCCTTGATTGGTCCGACCTTGATGCATATTCCTGTTGTAACTTCTATTTCCTTCAACAAAGTTAGAACCAAACTCAAAGCGAGAGGGGTGAGAGTTCATGGTAGCAAATAAAGATAAAAAGGAAAAACAAAAATAAATAAACAAGCAAAAGAAAAATATTTACAATAACCAATAATAAGACACACGTTAGCAGTTCCCCGGCAACGGCACCATTTTGACGTTAAGGATTTTTGCCAGTAAAGAATTTCATAAAAACAGTCGCGTTGTAGATATAGTCTCTAAACCGACAGAAATCCCTTCGTACAAACGTTTTGGGTGTCACAAGTAACAAACCCCTTAAAAATTGTTAACCGAGTATTCAAACCTCGGGTCGTCTTCTCAAGGAACTGCAAGGAAGTATGTTCTTATTATTGGCTATAAGGGTTGCAATCGGGTTTAGAAGGTGAGAAGCAAGTGATGACAAGTGAAGTAGATGGCAATTAAAATAAATAAATACTGTAAAGTAACTTTTGGCAAGGTAAGAGAAATTGGAAGTCCAACTTAGTTATCTCTTTTAACAATAATGAAAGTTGAATCTAAATTCCACTTAGTTAACCTTTACTAAAGTAAAGGAAAGTCAAGGGACTAATTAGTTTGACCTTCGAATCCTAGTTAATTCCTAAGAAAAAGTTGGGATTATTGAAGTTCAGTTCAATTAGCAAGATAGCGATTATCAGTTATGTTGAGTTTGATAATGTTGAGTTACTGATTTCTTAACCAAGACCAAAAGGGGAAGAAGTAAAATTGTTGGAATAAAAATGTCCTTAGATGGAAAGCAATGGTAACACAAATTAAGAAGAAAGCAATCAATAACTGAAATACCTCAAATAATCATTAATTCAAATCATAACATGGAAAGGGTTCATAAGTCAAGTTTGCAACATTTATAGGTATGAATAAAAGCATTAAAGTAAATATTAAACCTGGATCGAGAGTCACTCTTACAAACTAAGAGAAGTCCTAAATCCTAATCCTAATCCTAAGAGAGAGAGAGGAGAGAACCTCTCTCAAACTAAATCTAAATCATAGAAAGTGAAAATTGGCGAGCTCTTTTTGAATGGATGCATTCCCCCACTTTATAGCCTCTAGTCTATGTGTTCTGCACTTGGATTTGGGCCAAAAAAGCTTCAGAATCCGCTTTGAGCGTATTCTGTAGATTCTGATACGTGGCCTCTGTCACGCGTCCGCGTGGGTCACGCGGTCGCGTCAGTTATGCGACCGCGCCATGTGCGTTCTGCTTAAGGCGCGCGGTCGCGTCAGTCATGCAGCCGCGTCGCTGCTGATTCGCGCTTGGCACGCGATCGCTTCGTCCATGCGATCACGTGGATGCCAGTTTCTTCAAAACTCCATTTCGCACTTTCCTTCTATTTTTGTACATTTCATTTTTCATCCTTTAAGTCATTCTGCCTTAAAAAATCTGAAACTACTCAACACACTAATCACGGCATCGAATGGAAGTAAAGGTAATTAAAATAATTAATTTTAAAGCTTAGGAAACATGTTTTTCACATACATCACATAATAAGGATGGGAAAGTAAAACCATGCAATTAATATGAATAAGTGGGTGAAGGATTGAATAAATCACTCAAACTAAGTACAAAATAAACCATGAAATATGGGTTTATCACGCAATATTGAGGCATGCGTACGTGATGTGTAACACGCAACGCGAGGATTCCCCTCTGTTTGGGACTCTCACGTACGCGGGTGAGGCGCTATGTACGCGGCCATCCCTTTTTGCCGTTGTGCATACGCGGGATAGGGGCATGCGTACGCGGGACAGGGGAATGCGTACGCAGGACAGGGGCATGCGTACGCATGACCCCTGTTTTGCTGAAAACTTGTTTATTCAACATTTTAATTATTTCACTAGCTTCCTAATTTTCTCCAATTACTGTTTAAGGTTCATAACTAGTGATTAGGTTTTGAGTACTGAGGCTGGTTATGATTTTTACTTTTCGAAACTCACGTATTTTATTTTTAAACGTGGAAAATGTTTCGATGTAATACAACTTGATTTTCTTCCAACTATATAATAGTTTTATGCATGCTTTTGGTTAGTTGAGTACCTAAATGTCTTTCGAGATTTTCAAGAAACTGTTTTGGCCTTAACCCAATTGAATTTTCATTTTTCAAACCTCACCTATTCTTCTGTCTTTAACTTGGAAACTGTTTTGACAAAATGCAACTTAATTTTCTTTCAACCATATTACAGTTTTTGATACATGCTTTTGTAATTCTTTTACAAAATGTATGTTGCATACCTTTTCCTTTAGAACATGAGATAATTTCCTTGAGTTTTTCATTCCTTATATTCAATGTATCAGAAGATATTTTTAAATCATACTTTTAAACCTTGCGAGCGTCATCATTGGCTTTGGATGTTCTTTTTCTATAAACCTCATACTCCTTGACTCAGCTTGAATTCGTTTCAAACCGCTGTATTATTTTCTTCTTATTATTCCTAATCAAATTTCTTTGATTCGGGGGTTACCCTCAAAGTTGTCAATCAATTTTCTTCCAGCACCCTTTATTGCTTTTACCTCCTCATCTGCTTGTAATTTTAACAATTCTCTCAAACTCTTGCAGGTGCTGTCCTTGTCACTTGTCCTTCTTTTTTAAGGTCTTGTATCCATCTGAATAAACTCAAGATTTGTTTTAATGTCATGTGCAACCTTTAGGTATAGCAAGTGATACGTTAATTCTTTAAGACGTGGTTCGTGGATGTGGAAGGTGAAGCTTGTAAATGTGAGACATTACAAGAAGTTGTGGAAGTCTGGTTCTGACGAGGGAGTTTGCAGATGTTAGGCTTGCGACTGGTTATAGGTTTGTGAAGTGACTAATGAGGTTGAGAATAGTGAAGATACATCATGATAGTGTTGGGAAGTTGCAGTTTTGAAGTTGGTACGAGATCAATGTGTGAATGTTATACCCGTTGTTTTAATACCAGCCTGCCTTGTAACCTTTTGTCACTTTAACTACCGCATTACTTTTGCAAATTCCTATCTTGAAAAGCTTGCATCATATTGTGTTTCTATAAGTTTTGGTAAAGTATTAACCCCATGTAACCTCTTTGTTTGAGCCTATGTTGTACCGTTTGCTTTGCACCACACTTTTTCTTTGCACTAAAGTCTTATGGTTTATCCAGTATTTGAAAAGTTATATATATGCCAAGACCTTTGCTTTTCTAAAGTATTTAAAAGTAAAGTACTAAAAATATGCATTATCTTATGTATTACTTTAATTTTCGAGGACGAAAATTTTTATAAGGTGGGTGGAATGTAAGACCCACAACTTTTGAAAAGTTTTATTATGAATTAATTTCAAATCATTTATTTATTTATAGCTTTAATTTCAAAAAGTATTTTATTAAGGATAATTAGAGGTAGTTTTGATTAGTTGAATTTGAAATAAATTAAGGTTTTTATCCAAACTATATAATTATTGAGTATTTTCCAATTTACAACTTAAAGTTTGAGAAATTCAAAAATAATGAGGTTTAGCTATTTAAATTAGAATTTTATCTAATTTTACAATTATTGAATTATTTTCTATATTTAAATTATAAAGTTAGTAGTTATGAAATAATAAGAATTTTTATATGATTTAATTCAAATAATTGATATTTTTTTGATTTAATACTTCAAGTTTTAGGAATAAAAAAAATTAATCTTATTATCTTATAATTTCAATTAGAGTATTTGATTGAGAATCAATTAGTATTTTGATACAACAAATAATATTTTAAAGTAATTTTAAGGATTAAATTAGATTTTAAATTAGTTCTTTGTATATCCTAATTTTATTAAAATTACCCTACTCTAATTAATGCCAAAATTTTCAAATTGAAATCCTAACCCTAACATAACACTCTCTTACACACACTCCGCAACAAAAACCCTAGCCCCAAACCCACCGTCAGCAGAAAGAAAGAAAGAAGAAAACAAAGAAGGAAAGAAAGAAAGGGAA
>NC_029785.2:53704231-53743791 GCF_000816755.2 Arachis ipaensis
CTTCACTGTTGCTGTCATGTCCAGCAGCCACCGTCGCGTGCTCCATCGCCGCTACTAGAGGTGGGTGGCCGAGCCTCTGCCGTTGGTGAACGCTATTACCGTTATCGACGACCACTACCAGTAACGGTTTTGAGTTGGTTTCCATTCTTTTGAATTTTTGGGAATGTTATTGTCGCTGCATGTTTGTTACTGTCGACGTCACCGTCGCCGGAGTTCTGGTCGCCGCTGTCACTTGAGGTGGCTGTTGGGGTTGCCGCCAAATCGATTCAAGGACCGCTGCTGTTTTGTTCCCTTATTATAGTAAGTATCTCTGTTTCAGAAAGCTCACGTTAGTGTTCTGTTATGTGTTTTTAAGGTTTTCGTGATATTAAGGTTTTAGGATTTAGTATCCAAGGTTGCATGTTGCAATTTAAGCTATATCTGCTGTTGCGAAAGTGAGTGGAGCTGTGGTTGCGGCTGCTGGCATTGTGGGCTGAGAGAAAATGGAGTTTATCGCGTTGTTGAATCACGAACAAGGTAGGGGTTTTTCTAAAAACTCAATTTTATAATTTGGAATTGTTATAAATGGATATTGATGTGAGAAATACACTTTTTAGTGATTGTATAAGTCTTATGTATTGTTTGGCTGTTTTGGTTTAATATGATTGCTTGTTTGATTAGATTATTATTTGGTTTTTGTAAATGGACGGTTGCTGAATTATTTCTTCAAAGTTATGGAAATGAGTTTGATTCATTGAAAATAATTTGATTTTGAATCGGTTTCCTTGAGATATGAAAATGATATGAATTTTTGGAATCAGCTTGATTTTGAACTGATTTGGCCTTGAATCCATTGGAAAGGGTTGCGGAATGGTTTGGTTGGGACCCGAAAAGGGTGGCAAAGTCCAAGGTTTAGGGGAGGTGCTACCGAAATTTTTATAAAATCTGAGACTTTGTTCGAAATGTTCTTTAGAAAATTATGAATTTAAGAATTATATTATTTTACTTGAATTATTTAAGAGAATAATAAATTATGTTTTGAATTGAATTATTGAAAAGAGAATTATGATTGAGCTTTATTCCTTAAGAAAAGTATTATATTTTGAGTGCAAGTTATTTAGAAAAGACTTATGTTTTGAAGTCGATTTAAATGTGAAAAGGGTTTATATTTTGGAATTTGATTAAAGAATCACATTCGGAGGAGTTTTAGTGGATAATTCCATTTGTGACATTTTGGAAAGAGTCAGAGAATTAGTTTTAAAAGTGAACTTGAAGGTGGTTTTGATTTGACGGATTGGTTTTGTTCTAAGTGATTCGGTTTTGAAATTTGTTTAGAACTTCTAATTCATATGATTTCATTTTGATTTATTTTAGGAACTTTATTTAGTTAATTCATTTTAAGAAAATAATGATTTTTAAGGATCTTTAACGAATTTAAGAAATTGAGATTTATTGGAATCCCCCTTAAAGTCTTGATACTTTGCCAAGGTAGCTAATTAATAATTCCTATTTAAAGTAGTTAAACGAATAGTTTTAAGAGCGAAGGATTTTTGAGTCTTTTCAAAGAGATTCAGAATTGATATGATTTTGAAGTTTTTTGGTGTCTTCAGAGAATATTACCAAAAGTGGTTTGGTTTTAAAGGAAATTGATTTGAGGAAAGGTGACTCTTGGCAAGATATGAATTGAGTACATTTTATTTTTGAAAGAAAATGAGCCAAGAATGATTTTAAAATTGGATAAAGATGAGTTTGGTTTTGATTGAGGCGCAATTTGTAAGGCCCCAGAGTGTGGCGAGCACTATATCCTTGGGAGAGTGAGCCTGGCACTATAGCCCTAGGAAAGTGAGCCAGGCACTATACCCATGGGGAAGGTACCCCTTTATATTCGTGACCGAAAGCGACAATTCCATGGGGATGTGTCGGGTTGGCAGTTGAACCGACAATGTGATATCACAACTAATAGGGTAGACATTCATCATATGCATCTATGTGACATTGTTTGGGTGTGCATATTTTAATTAGTTTGCCTATGTGAATAATTATGTTTAACTGCTAATTGCTATACTTGATGTAACTACTTTGATTGTGTTTGGACCTCATTATTTATGTTTGTGACTGAAATTGGTTGGATTATGGTGACTTAGATGTTGATTGAGCTGTTTGGGACCAAGGCCTTGATTGATTATATGATGGACCGGAGGCCGTGATTGGTTTGTGTTATGGTCTAGTAAAGTATGAAAAATCAAACTGGTTCAGTATATACCTAATGAACCTATGCTTGGAATAGGTTGGTCACTCAAATTGTCTAGAAAAACTTTTAAGATTTTATAAAAAAGGAAAAGGCTTTGGATTTTGAAGAATTAACTGATTTCTCTTTTAAAAAGGATTTTGGATTTGTGAATGTAAACCTTTGGTTTTTGAAAGGATACATAAGACGAGCAACGATCACTGTACCTTGAACACAGTTTTATTTTATGTATCTTATTATAGTAATTCTCTAACTCTATAGTGAGAACCAGCGGGGACGATGTTCTCAGTCTCCTACAGGATTTCCCTTTTCAGGACATGGACAAAGAAGTCATGAATAGTTTATTTTGTTTTCTATTTACACGATATTTTGTATTGTTTTATATATTATGTTTTCCTCGCCTTTATCTTTACAAATTTTGTAAGAGGGATAGAAATTGTGATATGCAATGCTTGTAAATTAATATTATATTATATATATATATATGTGTGTGTGTGTGTGTGTGTGTGTGTATGTGTGTGTGTGTGTGTGTGTTTGTGTGTGTATGTATGTATACTTTGTAAGTATTATATCTGGTCTGTATGTACGTATTTATGTTTTCAACTAAAAAGTCCCTTTTGGAATGATTATACGGTTTTAAGTTTTAATAGGCTCCTATCTTAGTATTAAATATGTTTAAAGTCATCGTAATATCCAAGCTATTAGAGTAGCCCAACCGGTAGCGTGATATTCTGGTGGCAAGAGTGTTACAGTAAATGCACCAGGCAATACCAAGTAATTCCTCTTAACTTTTTTTTACATCTTGTGCTTTTAATTAGAATATCTTGGTTAATGATTTTAGTTTCGTATCTTTTTTCTTAGAAAAATTACCCCAAAAATCCCCGGGTACAATTTTTAGAACAAATAATTTAATGAAAAACAGAGTTTACTTGAGGTTCAAATATGGAGTAAATTCGATTCATTTCTATGTGGTTTAATTGAGATTCATTTGAATCCAAAAATAAATTTGATATGCTTTTAATCCTCCGCTTTTAATCTTAGTTGAAGAAGGAAATGGCATGAAAAAAAAAAAGAAAAACAGAGTTTACAACCTCCAAATATGTAAGTTGAAATATTTACGTTGGTCTTTTAGATTTAGGAAATAATTTTTGTTTAATTAATCGCACAAAATCTTTGTTTAATTGTTAATAGCACTACACCTGATCCTCAACTACAAATCATTGCGGTTGGGAAGAAACTCATTCTCAACCTCTGGATATGTGAGTTTTTCAATGTGCAGCTTTCAATTTTTCAGTTCTTATTCTAATCATTCAACATTAACTTCTTCCTTGTTTACCTTTCTTAGAGTTTCTATTGCAGTGTCTCTTCCAAGTTTTCTTATAGAAGAGATAATAAAACATCAAAAGAACTTTACCAATTCAAATAGAAAAAGCTTCTATAAATGAGTAAGTTGTACATAAAATTATTTTTATTAGTTTTAACGGTATAGGATAATAATTTTGGGTCAATATTGAACTCTTTTTTGTTTAATCCAGCAGCCTGATGTGGGCAGAAATTTGCCAATTAAGAATTTATAATAAGAACAGCGTTTCAAGTACAGTTCTTAACTGACGAAAGTTTCGCTTATCAATTTAAAAGGATTGTCACAAAATTAGAATAAAAATACTGGGAGTAGAAATCCCAGGTTGTCTCCCAACGAGTTGACAAAAGGGTGCTATTTTATTAGTTAGAAATTTTTCGAGAAATTTTAAGAGTTGGAGAACAGAAAAATAAGTGATTGTAAATTAAAAAAATGTAAATTAAAAGAGATTCATGTATTCAAAGTAAAAAACCTTGACTGGGAGAAGATTAGTCGGAAGTTCTATCCTTGTTGGATTTTCTCAAGTATGATAGTAAAATGTTGTTGTTTTTATTTAGTTAACCCTTACCGAATAAAGGAAAGTCAAGTAATTGAGCTAACTCTTATCCACAAGTCCTAATCCTCTCCTTATGGAAGGATTAGCATTAGTAAATAGAGAATTAGCCAACAACTTTCAATTAAAACCAACACTTGAGTATTCCAACTCAAGGGTCTCCTTTCAATCAAGTCCCAAGTCAAGTTGGGAGTCTACTCCATTAACATGAATACAACGTTCACAGATATATAAAGGGAATAAAAGGAAGACATGATAAACTTAAACAAAATAATAACTGAAAATCAATTACAAGTAAAAATAGTTCTTTGCATTAATAAATCCCAAAATCATAAACATACGTATCTGAACAGGGTTAATGGGCAATAAAAGAGTAAAGGAATAAGAAAACAAACTAGAATAATGGAAACTTCAACGGAGGTAGTGACTCTTCTCAATATCCAAAGCAAAAGCATAAAAAGCATAAAAGCTAGAACTATGAATGTGAAGAAAACCTAGGGGAGAATGATTTCTCTCTAAGATTTCAATCTAAAACTAAAACTATGCGAATGAGAATGTGTGTTGAGTCTCTGCTCGTCCCCTGGCTCTAGTCTGTGTTTCTGGGACGAAAACTGGGTCCAAACTCAGCCCAAAATCACCCCCAGCATTTTCTGTGATTTCTGCAGGTAGCGCATGTCATACGTACGCGTCAGTCATGCGTACGCGTCGCTGGTCATATTCGCGCGTCATGCGTACGTGTCAGGCACGCGCACGCGTCGCCGTGCAAACTCCAATTCACGCGCACGCGTGAGCCATGCGTGTGCGTCGCTCCTCGCTGGTTGTCTCCTTTTTTTCTTGTGTTCCTTCCATTTTTGCAAGCTTCCTCTCCATCCTCTAAGCCATTCTTGCCCTATAAAGCCTGAAAACACTTAACACATAGATCACGGTATCGAATGATAAAAAGGGGAATTAAAATACACAATTTAGAGGCTTAGGAAGCAAGTTTTCAACCATAGAACAAAATTGGGAAGGAATTGTAAACTCATGCAAATTGTATGAATAAGTGTGCAAAGGCTTGATAAAAACCACTCAATTGAGCACAAGATAAATCATAAAATAGTTGTTTATCAATCTCCCCACACTTAAACATTAGCATGTCCTCATGCTAAGCTCAAGGAGATAAAAGTAATGAATGAGGGAAAGTAAGACTCATGAGATGCAACCTATGAATGCAACTATATGCTAAGATGATTCTATCTACTTGGTTAAAAAGTAAATAAGTTCTCTAAGACAAACATGAATTAGATTCCACTAATTTAAATCACACAATAAAAGACAAGTAAAATTGTAAGAATATAGCTCATGAAAGTAGGAAACATAGAATCAAACATTGAACCCTCACTGGAAGTGTATATGCACTCTAATATCTCAAGTGTCTAGGATTAATTCACTCTACTCTTCTCTAGTCATGCTTTCTAAAACTTTGTTCTTCATCTAACCAATCAACAAATATTTAGTACACCAATGCAAACATCATGAGGTCTTTTTAAGGTTGTAATGGGGCTAAGGTAGGGGTGAGGATATATGTATGGCCAAGTGAGCTATAATATGAATCTTTGACTAACCTAAGCTCTCGCCTAACACACACACACACACACACACTCTATGTACTTCTAAGATCATGCCTAGCTACCCATAATTCCCACTTTTGCATCACATACTCATGTATCAAATTATCTTTAATTTTATCACATATGCATTGATCTTTTATTAAACTTAACACTGGGTAATTTTGTCCCCTTATTTAATTACCTTTTTATATTGTAATATTTAATTATTATCTTTTTTTAATCATAAAAGTAACATAACATATCAATGCACATGAGTTTTTAATTTTTTGTTTTGGTCTCACATGAGTAGGTGATGAGCGGATAATTTATACGCTTTTTGGCATTATTTTTAGTATGTTTTTAGTATGTTTTAGTTAGTTTTTATTATATTTTTATTAGTTTTTAAAATAAAAATCATATTTATGGACTTTACTATGAGTTTGTGTGTTTTTCTATGATTTCAGGTATTTTCTGGCTGAAATTGAGGGACCTGAGCAAAAATCTGATTCAGAGGCTAAAAAAGGACTGCAGATGCTGTTGGATTCTGACCTCCCTGCACTCGAAGTGGATTTTCTGGAGCTACAAAAGCCCAATTGTCACGCTCTCAATTGCGTTGGAAAGTAGACATCCTGGGCTTTCCAGAAATATATAATAGTTCATACTTTTCTTGAGATTTGATGGCCCAAACCGGCGTTCCAAATCAGCATAGAAATTCTGGCGTCAAAACGCCATAACTGGCATAAAAGCTGGAGTTAAACACCCAAACTGGCACAAAAGCTGGCGTTTAACTCCAAGAAAAGTCTCTACACATGAAAGCTTCAATACTCATCCCAAGCACACACCAAGTGGGCCCAGAAGTAGATTCTGCATCATTTACTCATTTCTGTAAACCCTAGGTTACTAGTTTTCTACAAATAGGACCTTTTACTATTGTATTCAAGGAATCTTTGGACGTTTAGTCTTTAGACCTGTGAGGCTGGCCATTCGGCCATGCTTAGACTATTTTCACTTATGTATTCTCAACGGTGGAGTTTCTACACACCATAGATTAAGGTGTGGAGCTCTGCTGTTCTTCATGAATTAATGCAAAGTACTACTGTTTTTCTATTCAATTCACGCCTACTTCTTCTCTAAGATATACACTCGTTCTTCAACTTGATGAATGTGATGATCCATGACACTCATCACCATTCTCACCTATGAACGCGTGCCTGACAACCATTTCCGTTCTACATGCAATCAAGCTTGAATGTGTATCTCTTGGGTTTCTAATCTAAGATTAGAACCTTCGTGGTATAGGCTAGAATTATTGGCGGCCATTCCTGAGATCTGGAAAGTCTAAACATTGTCTGTGGTATTCCGAGTAGGATCTGGGAAGGGATGACAGTGACGAGCTTCAAACTCGCGAGTGTTGGGCATAGTGACAGACGCAAAAGGATCAATGGATCCTATTCCAACATGATCGAGAACCGACAGATGATTAGCCGTGCGATGACAGCGCATTTGGAACATTTTCACTGAGAGGACGGGAAGTAGCCATTGACAACGGTGATGCCCAACATAAAGCTTGCCATGGAAAGGAGTATGAATGATTGGAAGAAAGCAATAGGAAACCAGAGGTTCAGAAGGAACAAAGCATCTTCATACGCTTATCTGAAATTCCTACCAATGAATTACATAAGTATCTCTATCTTATTTTATGTTTTATTCATATTTTAATTATCAATTCTCCATAACCATTTGAATTTGCCTGACTGAGATTTACAAGATGACCATAGCTTGCTTCAAGCCGACAATCTCCGTGGGATCGACCCTTACTCACATAAGGTTTATTACTTGGACGACCCAATGCACTTGCTGGTTAGTTGTGCGGAGTTGTGACAAGGAGTTGAGATTACAATTGTGCGTACCAAGTTGTTGGCGCTATTGATGATCACAATTTCGTGCACCAAGTTTTTGGCACCGTTGCCGAGGATTGTTCGAGTTTGGACAACTGACGGTTCATCTTGTTGCTCAGATTAGGTAATTTTATTTTATGTTTAAGCTTATTGCTTTTCAATTTTTGAAAAATTTCAAAAAAAAAAAAATTTATTTCTATTTTGTTCTTCAGAGTTTTTAAGAATGAATTCTAGAGTTTCATGATGATTTGTTGAAGTCTAGCTGGCTGAGGAGCCATGTCTAATCTTTTGGACCGAGGTTTCAACTTATCATCACAAGGGCTTGTTGATTTCTATCAATCATGCTGTTGAACGTAATGATTTGCTAAAGCTTGGCTGCCCATTGGCCATGTTTAGTGTTTTAGACCGAAGCTTTCACTAAATGCTTGGCTGGCTAGTAAGCCATGTCTAATTCCTGGACCGGAGTTTTAGACTTACATTGCATGATTCCTGGAATTCTCATTAAGAATTTTGAAGTCCTTTTTCTCTTTTTCCATATAATTTTTGAAAAATAAAAAAAAATTATAAAATCATAAAAACCAAAAATATTTTGTGTTTCTTGTCTGAGTCAAGTGTCAATTTTTAAGTTTGGTGTTAATTGCATGTCTTTATTCTTCTTGCATTTTTCGAATATATGCATTATGTTCTTCATTTATCTTCAAGTTGTTCTTGATGATTCTAGTGCTCTGATCTTTAATTTCTCTTATTTTGTGTCTTTTGTTATTTCTCACATACATTTTCAAATTGTTATAGTCCTTAGTATACAAACTTCTGAGTTTGGTGTCTTGCATGCATTGTTTATTTGATCTTAGTTGCATTTTTTATTGTTTCTCATCATTAAAAATTCAAAAAATTTTCAAAATTATGTTTTTTCAAGTTAATAATACAGAGAATTGAAGATTCAGAACATACAACAGAGGAACTACAGAGAAAAAAGCTGGGCGTTCAAAATGCCCAGTGAGGAAGGAAAACTGGCATTTAAACGCCAGCCAGGGTACCTGGCTGGGCGTTAAATGCCCAAAAAGGTAGCATTTTGGGCCTTAAACGCCAGAATGGATGCCATTCTGGGCGTTTAACGCCAGGAGGACACTAGAGGGAAGATTTTGTTTTTAATTCAAATCTTTTTCAAATTTTCATAATTTTTCAAAATTAATTTCTTTTCAAATCATATCTGTTCAAATCATATCTTTTCAATCATATCTTTTCAAAATCAATTTCTTTTCAATTTTTTTATTTATTACTATTTTCGAAAATCCTTGCTACAATTAGTGATTTAATTCAAAATTTTCAAGTTATTACTTGCCTATTAAATATCTTTTTGATTTCTAATTTCAAAATCTTTTTCAAAAATCACTTAATTTCTTTCCCAATCTTAGTTTTCGAAAATCGTTTACCAAATTTTCAAAATTGCTCTTAATTATTTCAAAATCTTTTTACTTTATTTTCGAAAATTCTTCCCCTCTTTCTACATCCTTCTATTTATGGACTAACACTCCTCCTCAATGTACAATTCGAACCCTATCCCCCTTGATAAATTCGAATTCTTTCTTCTCTACCTTCTCCTTCTATTCTTCTTTACCTCTGACACCTCAAGGAATCTCTATACTGTGACATAGAGGATTCCATATTTTCTTCTCCTCTCTTTTTATATGAGCAGGAGCAAGGACAAGGGCATTCTTGTTGAAGCTGATCCTGAACTTGAAAGAACCTTGAAGAGAAAGCTCAGAGAAGCTAAAGTACAACTCTCTGTAGAGGACCTAACAGAACTTTTTAAACAAGAAGAAGACATGGCAGCCGAAAACAACAACAATGCCAACAATGCAAGGAAGGTGCTTGGTGACTTTACTGCATCTACTCCTGACTTCTATGGGAGAAGCATCTCAATCCCTGCCATTGGAGCAAACAACTTTGAGCTTAAGCCTCAATTAGTTTCTCTGATGCAACAGAATTGTAATTTTTATGGACTTCCATTGGAAGATCCTCATCAGTTCTTAGCTGAATTCTTACAAATCTGTGACACTGTCAAGACCAATGGGGTGATCCCGAGGTCTACAAGCTTATGCTCATTCCCTTTGCTGTAAGAGATAGAGCTAGAACATGGTTGGATTCACAACCTAAAGAAAGCCTGAACTCTTGGGAAAAGCTAGTCAATGCCTTCTTGGCAAAATTCTTTCCACCACAAAAATTGAGCAAGCTTAGAGTAGAAGTCCAAACCTTCAGACAGAAGGAAGGTGAATCCCTCTACGAAGCCTGAGAAAGATACAAGCAATTGATCAGAAGGTGTCCTTCTGACATGCTTTCAGAATGGAGCATCATAGGTATTTTCTATGATGGTCTATTTGAACTGTCCAAGATGTCATTGGACAGCTCTGCTGGAGGATCTCTTCATCTAAAGAAGACGCCTGCAGAAGCTCAGGAACTCATTGAAATGGTTGCAAATAACCAATTCATGTACACTTCTGAAAAGAATCCTGTGAATAATGGGACAAATCAGAAGAAAGGAGTTCTTGAGATTGATACTCTAAATGCCATATTGGCTCAGAATAAAATATTGACTCAACAAGTCAATATGATTTTTCAGAGTCTGTCTGGAATGCAAGCAGCAACAGGCAGTACCAAAGAAGCTTCATCTGAAGAAGAAGCTTATGATCTTGAGAACCCAGCAATGGAAGAGGTGAATTACATGGGAAAACCCAATGGAAGCACCTATAATCCTTCATGGAGAAATCATCCAAACCTCTCATGGAAGGATCAACAAAGGCCTCAACAAGGCTTCAACAACAATAATGGTGGAAGAAATAGGTTTAGCAATAGCAAGCCTTTTCCATCATCTTCTCAGCAACAGACAGAGAATTCTAAGCAGAGCCACTCTGACTTAGCAACTGTAGTCTCTGATCTAATTAAAATCACTCAAAGTTTCATGACTGAAACAAGGTCCTCCATTAGAAATTTGGAGGCACAAGTGGGTCAGCTGAGTAAGAAAGTTACTGAACTCCCACCTAGTACTCTTCCAAACAATACAAAAGAGAATCCAAAAGGAGAGTGCAAGGCCATCAATATAACCCACACGGCCGAACCTGGAGAGGAGGAAGAGGCAGTGATCTCCACTGAGGAAGACCTCAATGGACGTCCACTGGCCTCCAAGGAGTTCCCTAATGAGGAACCATGGGAATCTGAGGCTCACACTGAGACCATAGAGATTCCATTGAATTTACTTTTGCCATTCATGAGCTCTGATGAGTACTCTTCCTCTGAAGAGGATGAAGATGTTACTGAAGAACAAGTTGCTAAGTACCTTGGAGCAATCATGAAGCTAAATTCTAAGATATTTGGTAATGAGACTTGGGAGGATGAACCCCCCTTGCTCCCCAAAGAACTGGATGACCTGACTAGGCAGAAATTACCTCTGAAGAGACAGGATATTGGAAAGTTCTCAATACCTTGTACCATAGGCACCATGACCATTGAGAAGTCTCTGTGTGACCTAGGGTTAAGCATAAACCTCATGCCTCTCTCTGTAATGGAGAAGCTAGGAATCCTTAAGGTACAAGCGGCAAGAATCTCACTAGAGATGGCAGACAATTCAAGAAAACAGGCTTATGGACTAGTAGAGGATGTCTTGGTAAAGGTTGAAGGCCACTACATCCCTACTGATTTCATAATCCTAGACACTGGGAAGTGTATGGATGAATCCATCATCCTTGGCAGACCCTTCCTAGCCACAGCAAGAGCTATGATTGATGTTGACAGAGGAGAATTAGTCCTTCAAGTGAATAAGGACTCCCTTGTGTTTAAAGCTCAAGGATCTCCCTCTGTAACCATGGAGAGGAAGCATGAAAAGCTTCTCTCAATGCAGAATCAAACAAAATCCCACATTCAAACTCTAAGTTTGGTATTGGAAGGCCACAACCAAACTCTAAGTTTGGTGTTGAGAGGCCATCATTATGCTCTGAGTATCTGTGAGGCTCCATGAGAGCCCACTGTCAAGCTATTGACAATAAAGAAGCGCTTGTTGGGAGGCAACCCAATTTTACTTATCTATGTTAAATTTCTATTTTCCGTTGTTATTTTATGTTTTCTATAGGTTGATGATCATGTGAAGTCACAAAAACAATTGAAAAAGCAAAAATAAACTGAAAAACAGAATGAAAAATAGCACACCCTAGAGGAGAAGCCTACTGGCGTTTAAATGCCAGTAAGGGCAGCAAAATGGGCGTTAAACACCCAGTCTGGCACCATTCTGGATGTTTAACGCCAGAAATGGGCACCAAATTGGCATTTAATGCCAGAAAAGGGCAAGAAGCTGGCGTTAAACGCCAGAAATGGGCAGCAACCTGGCGTTTAACGCTAGGATTGGCAGCAGAAGGCGTTTTGCACGCCTAACTGGTGCAGGGATGAGAAATCCTTGACACCTCAGGATCTGTGGATCCCACAGGATCCCCACCAACCTCAACTCTCTCTCTCTCTCTTCTTCACACATTTCCATAATGCCTTTTCCCAAATACCCTTCACCAATCAAGTCAATACCTCTTCCCCAAAAACCCCTCACCTATCAAAACCCTTCACCGATCCACATCCATCCATCATAAAGTCCCACCTACCTTACCATTCAAATTCAAACCACTTTTCCTCCCAAATCCACCCATACATGGCCGAACCCAAGCCCCCCTCTCCACTCCTATATAAACCCATCTTCAATCCTTCATTTTTACACATCTTAAACACTACTTCTCCCCCTTGGCAAAAACACTAACCCCCCTCCATCTCCTCTATTTCTTCTTCTTCTACTATCTTCCTTCTTCTTTTGCTCGAGGACAAGCAAACCTTCTATGTTTGTTGTGGTAAAAGCGTTGCTTTTTGTTTTTCCATAACCATTTATGGCACCAAAGGCTGGAGAAACCTCTAGAAAGAGGAAAGGAAAGGCAAAAGCTTCCGCCTCCGAGTCATGGAAGATGGAGAGATTCATCTCAAAGGTGCATCAAGACCACTTCTATGAAGTTGTGGCCAAGAAGAAAGTGATTCCCGAGGTCCCTTTCAAGCTCAAAAAGGGTGAATATCCGGAGATCCGACATGAGATTCGAAGAAGAGGTTGGGAAGTTCTCACCAACCCCATTCAACAAGTCAGAATCTTAATGGTTCAAGAGTTCTATGCCAATGCATGGATCACCAAGAACCATGATCAAAGTGTGAACCCGGACCCAAAGAATTGGCTTACAATGGTTCGGGGAAAATACTTAGATTTCAGTCTGGAAAATGTAAGGTTGGCATTCAACTTGTCAATGATGCAAGGAGATGCACACCCCTACACTAGAAGGATCAACTTTGATCAAAGGTTTGACCAAGTCCTCATAGACATTTGTGAAGAGGGCGCTCAATGGAAAAGAGATTCAAGAGGGAAGCCGGTCCAACTAAGAAGGCATGATCTCAAGCCCGTGGCTAGGGGATGGTTGGAGTTCATCCAACGCTCAATCATTCCCACTAGCAACCGGTCTGAAGTTACTATAGACCGGGCTATCATGATCCATAGCATCATGACTGGAGAGGAAGTAGAAGTTCATAAGGTTATATCCCTAGAACTCTACAAAGTGGCGGACAAGTCTTCTACTTTGGCAAGGTTAGCCTTCCCTCATCTCATTTGTCATCTCTGCAATTCAGCTGGAATTGACATAGAGGAAGACATCTTCATTAATGAGGACAAGCCCATTACTAAGAAAAGGATGGAGCAAACAAGAGATCTCACTCATGGACAAGAACATGAGGAAATTCCTCATCATGAAATCCCTGAGATGTCTCAAGGCATGCATTTTCCTCCACAAAACTATTGGGAGCAAATTAACACCTCCCTAGGAGAATTAAGTTTCAATATGGGACAACTAAGGGTGGAGCACCAAGAGCATTCCATCCTCTTTCATGAAATTAGAGAAGATCAAAGAGTCATGAGAGAGGAGCAACAAAGGCAAGGAAGAGACATTGAGGAGCTCAAGCACTCCATAAGATCTTCAAGAGGAAGAACTAGTCGCCATCACTAAGGTGGACCCGTTCTTTAATTTCCTTGTTTCTTATTTTTCAATTTTTCGAATTTTTATGCTTTATGTTTATCTATGTTTGTGTCTTTATTACATGATCATTAGTGTCTTAGAGTCTATGTCTTAAAGTTATGAATGTCCTATGAATCCATCACCATTCTTAAATGAAAAATGTTTTTAATTGCAAAAAGAAAAAGAAGTACATGAATTTTGAATTTTAAAATAGTTTAATTATTTTGATGTGGTGGCAATACTTTTTGTTCTTCTGAATGAATGCTCATATTTTTGAATTTGTTGTTTATGAATATTAAAATTGTTGGATCTTGAAAGAATGATGGAAAAGGAGAAATGTTATTGATGATCTGAAAAATCATAACATGATTCTTGAAGCAAGAAAAAGCAGTGAATAGAAAAAATGCGAGAAAAAAAGAAAAAAAAAGAGAGAAAGAAAGAAAAAAGAAAAAGCAAGCAGAAAAAGCCAATAGCCCTTTAAACCAAAAGGCAAGTGTAAAATAAAAAGGATACAAGGCTTTGATCATTAGTGGATAGGAGGGCCCACAGGAAAAAATCCTGGCCTAAGCGGCTAAACAAAGCTGTCCCTAACCATGTGCTTGTGGCGTGAAGGTGTCAAGTGAAAACTTGAGACTGAGCGGTTAAAGTCGTGGTCCAAAGCAAAAAGAGTGTGCTTAAGAGCTCTGGACACCTCTAATTGGGGACTCTAGTAAAGCTAAGTCACAATCTGAATAGGTTCACCCAGTTATGTGTCTGTGGCATTTATGTATCCGGTGGTAATACTGGAAAACAAAATGCTTAGGGTCACGACCAAGACTCATAAAGTAGCTGTGTTCAAGAATCAACATACTGAACTAGGAGAATCAATAACACTATCTGAATTCTGAGTTCCTATAGACGCCAATCATTCTGAACTTCAATGGATAAAGTGAGATGCCAAAATTGTTCAGAAGCAAAAAGCTAATAGCCCCGCTCATCTAATTAAGACTGATCTTTATAGATATTTTTGGAATTCATTATATATTCTATTCTTTTTATCCTATTTGATTTTCAGTTGCTTGGGGACAAGCAACAATTTAAGTTTGGTGTTGTGATGAGTGGATAATTTATATGCTTTTTGGCATTGTTTTTAGTATGTTTTTAGTATGTTTTAGTTAGTTTTTATTATGTTTTTATTAGTTTTTAAATAAAAATCATATTTCTGGACTTTACTATGAGTTTGTGTGTTTTTCTGTGATTTCAGGTATTTTTTGGCTGAAATTGACGGACCTGAGCAAAAATCTGATTCAGAGGCTGAAAAAGGACTGCAGATGCTGTTGGATTCTGACCTCCCTACACTCGAAGTGGATTTTTTGGAGCTACAGAAACCCAATCGGCATGCTCTCAATTGAGTTGAAAAGTAGACATCCTGAGTTTTCCAGTAATATATAATAGTCCATACTTTGCCCGAGATTTGATGGCCCAAACTGGCGTTCCAAGTCAGCATAGAAATTCTGGCGTCAAAACGCCAGAACTGGCATAAAAGCTGGAGTTAAACGCCCAAACTGGCACAAAAGCTAGCATTTAACTCCAAGAAAAGTCTCTACACGTGAAAGCTTCAATACTCAGCCCAAACACACACCATGTGGGCCCGGAAGTGGATTCTGCATCATTTACTCATTTTTGTAAACCCTAGGTTACTAGTTTTCTACAAATAGGACCTTTTACTATTGTATTCAAGGAATCTTTGGACGTTTAGTCCTTAGACCTTTGAGGCTAGCCATTCGGCTATGTTTAGACTATTTTCACTTATGTATTCTCAACGATGGAGTTTCTACACACCATAGATTAAGGTGTGGAGCTCTGCTGTTCTTCATGAATTAATGCAAAGTACTACTGTTTTTCTATTCAATTCACGCCTACTTCTTCTCTAAGATATACACTCGTTCTTCAACTTGATGAATGTGATGATCCGTGACACTCATCACCATTTTCACCTATGAACGCGTGCCTGACAACCACTTCCGTTCTACATGCAATCAAGTTTGAATGTGTATCTCTTGGGTTTCTAATCTAAGATTAGAACCTTCGTGGTATAGGCTAGAATTATTGGCGGCCATTCTTGAGATCCGGAAAGTCTAAACCTTGTCTGTGGTATTTCGAGTAGGATCTGGGAAGGGATGACTGTGACAAGCTTCAAACTCGCGAGTGTTGGGCGTAGTGACAGACGCAAAAGGATCAATGGATGCTATTCCAACATGATCGAGAACCGACAGATGATTAGCCGTGCGGTGACAGCGCATTTGGAATATTTTCACTGAGAGGATGGGAAATAGCTATTGACAACGGTGATGCCCAACATAAAGCTTGCCATGGAAAAGAGTATGAATGATTGGAAGAAAGCAATAGGAAAGTAGAGGTTCAGAAGGAACAAAGCATCTTCATACGCTTATCTGAAATTTCTACCAATGAATTATATAAGTATCTCTATCTTATTTTATGTTTTATTCATATTTTAATTATCAATTCTCCATAACCATTTGAATTCGCCTGACTGAGATTTACAAGATGACCATAGCTTGCTTCAAGCCGACAATCTCCGTGGGATCAAGGAGTTGAGATTACAATTGTGCGTACCAAGCTGTTAGCGCCATTGATGATCACAATTTCGTGCACCAGTAGGTACTCAAATTCCCAATATTTTGTCAATGAAACACTGTACACTTTTATCGACCCAAGTTCACATAGTTCCGCACACTTAATTGACACACAATCTATATCTTAAGCTAACCAAAGATTCACTTGGGGTAATTAATTTTTTTTCCGCTTTAAGGCTAGTGATGTGGTACAATATAGAACAAAGGGGATTAAAAGAAAGAAGAAGAAAGAAAGAGGAAGAAGGTGAAAGATATATATAACTAAAATCGGAGGGAAGAAAATACCAAGTGATAATGAATGCCAAAGAAAAGATCATAGCTTAAATACATGGTAGTTACAACATGTAGGTAAGACATCAATTAAGAGCAAGAAGGCAATTCATAATTAAATAGATGCAGGCATGAGAAGCATAACTCAAGCATCAATAATTAAATATACCAAATTAAAGAGCACTTTAGATGATGACAATTGTGAATGATAATCCCAAATACATGTGGAGCGTAAGTGTTGTGAAAAAGGGGTATTCAAGTAAAAGGGTAACAAAATAGAGTTCAAGATGCCATAAGCTTTTTCACAAACACTTGGTGAGCAAGTTAAAGTAGGAATGAAAATAATATAATCCAAATGTAAATGAGAGCCAAATTAAAATATCAATTGTCAAATCACTCCTCATAATATCCACAACTTCATTATAGTAAGGTAATACCGAAATAAAATTTCAACACCAACAGAAGAATGCAAGAAAAAGAAAGAAAAAGAAACCATGGATAATTAAACTAAAAGAAGAATAGAGAAGAAAGAGACATAAATTAATGTAATAATGAAAGAGTATATAAGAGGAAGAAAAAAAATCTGATGAAGAAGATGAAGAAAGAAAGAGGAAAGTAATAGATATGAATAAAGAAAAAGGAAGAAAGGGGGAAGAAGGAAGAAGAAATAATTAGGATTTGAAAAGAATTAGGATTGAGGGAGGGATGATTTGAAATCAGACACTGAGGTGGTTTAATTGTGTGTTGCATGCGACGCGTATGCGTGCATCACACGTACGCGTGGGTCGCGCAGATTGAATAGTGACACGTAAGCGTCGGGCACGCGTACGCGTGCCCTTGATTGTGCGAATCACGTGAAGGCATCAACACGTATGCACAACTCTCTGTTCGCTCTGGGCTTGGGGCAAAAATGACATACGATGCGTGCACGTTAGGCACGCGCACGCGTGGATGGCCCTTTTGGGAAAACGATGCGCACGCGTCAGGGACGCGTATGCGTGATGGGGCTTGTGCTTCTAGCACAGTTCCATCCCCACACCATCATAACTCTCTGGCCATACACCCATTTACATCGATTTGCAGGGTCACGCGTACGCGTGAGGGATGCGTACGCGTGGTCCTGCTTGTGCGCATGGCACGCCACTAGCACCACTCCTGCCCAACTCTCTGTTCAATTCTTATTTTCCATGCACGCACATATGACGCGTACGCGTCAGCGACATTTGCACGTCGTGTGCTCTTTTTTTTATATATACAGAATGCAAAATGCAAAATGCAGGTGAATATGCAGAATTGACGAATGAACACTAATAAAAATAAAATAAAATAAAATAAGACTAAGAATAATAAGGAACGATGATACCATGGTGGGTTATCTCTCACCCAGCACTTTGCTTTTACGTCCTTAAGTTGGACGGTCCTCAAGCTCATTCTGCTTCTGTTGGTGGGTCCTCCAAGAGGAAGAGCTCTAGCTCTTTATTGTCCTTCATCTTCTCACCATGATATATGTTTAAGCGATGTCCATTGACCTTGATGAATTTGGAACTTGAAGGATGACTCAGGTGAAAGACTCCGTATGGCTCTGCCTTTTCTACCCTGTAGGGGCCTTCCCATCTTAATCTCAACTTGCCTGGTAGGAGCCTTAGCCTTGAGTTGTAGAGGAGAACTAGCTCCCAAGGTCTAAAATGTCTTCTCTTGATGTGCTTGTCATGCACAGCCTTCACCTTCTCTTTGTATAGTCTAGAGTTGTCATATGCTTCGAGTCGAAGGGTCTCTAGCTCTGCTAGTTGTAGCTCCCTTTCAGCACCAGCCTTCTCAAATCCCATGTTGCATTTCCTTACCGCCGAGAAAGCCTTGTGTTCCACCTCCACTGGGAGGTGACAAGCTTTGCCATAAACCAGGCTGAATGGACTCATTCCGATGGGTGTCCTGTATGCTGTCCGATAAGCCCAAAGCGCATCTACAAGTCTGGTGCTCCAGTCCTTCCTATGAGGCTTGACTATCTTCTCCAGTATGCACTTTACCTCTCTGTTAGACACCTCCGCTTGTCCATTGGTCTGGGGATGGTAAGCTGTTGCTACCTTGTGAACAATCCCATGCTTCTTCACTAGTCCTGCTAATCTCCTGTTACAAAAGTGAGTGCCTTGATCACTCACGATTGCTCGTGGTGATCCAAAGCGACAGATAATATGGTTTCTAACAAAAGAGACAACAATGTTAGCATCATTAGTATGGGTAGGAATTGCTTCCACCCATTTAGAAACATAATCTACAGCTAACAATATGTATAAGAAACCACTAGAGTTTGGGAATGGACCCATGAAGTCAATGGCCCAAACATCAAAAATTTCACAGAAAAGCATAAGCTGTTGGGGCATCTCATCCCTCTTGGATATATTACCAAACCTTTGGCATGGGGAACAAGATTTACAGAAGGCAGTGGCATCCTTAAAAAGAGTGGGCCACCAGAATCCACAGTCTAAAATTTCTTTAGCTGTTCTTTGAGGGCCAAAATGTCCACCACTCTCAGAAGAGTGGCAGGCCTCTAAAATTGACTGGAATTCTGATTGAGGCACACACCTTCTAATTACCTCGTCAGCACCATACCTCCATAAATATGGGTCATCCCATATATAATATTTGGACTCGCTTTTCATCTTGTCCCTTTGATGCTTAGTAAAATTAGGAGGGAAGATATGACTAACTAGATAATTAGCTACAGGTGCATACCAAGGAACTACTTCAGATATTGCGTGCAAGCTATCAAATGGAAAAGCATCATTAATAGGAGTGGAGTCATCCTTAATGTGCTCAAGGCGACTCAAGTGGTCCGTCACTAAATTCTGGGAACCACTCCTATCCTTAATTTCTAAATCAAATTCTTGCAGCAACAATATCCAATGTATTAACCTTGGTTTGGACTCTTTTTTAGCTAATAAATATTTTAGAGCTGCATGGTCTGAGTACACTACCACTTTAGTACCAAGTAAATAGGCTCGGAATTTATCCAGAGCAAAAACAATAGCCAGAAGCTCTTTTTCAGTGGTAGTATAATTAGACTCCGTAGCATCTAAGGTCTTAGAAGCATAAGCAATTACAAAAGGGTTCTTACCTTCGCGCTGAGCCAGTGCCGCTCCCGCTGCATGGTTGGAGGCATCACACATAATTTCAAAAGGCTGGCTCCAGTCTGGTCCTCTCACAATCGGAGCTTGAGTCAAGGCGATCTTCAGCTTATCAAACACTTCCATGCAATCCTCACTCAGCTCAAACTCAACATCCTTCTACAACAGTCTGGATAAAGGCAATGCTACCTTACTGAAGTCCTTGATAAATCTCTGGTAGAAACCTGCATGACCAAGGAACGAACGGACTTCCCTCACGGAGGAGGGGTAAGGTAAACTAGAAATCACATCTACCTTTGCTGGATCTACAGAAATACCAGTATTAGAAACAACATGTCCTAGAACAATACCTTGTATTACCATAAAATGACATTTTTCAAAATTTAAAACAAGGTTTGAACTAACACACCTGTCTAATACTCTAGCTAAACTATCCAAGCAAAGGCAAAATGAATCACCATACACACTAAAGTCATCCATAAAAACTTCCATACAGTTCTCAATAAGATCTGAGAAAATACTCATCATGCACCTTTGGAAAGTAGCTGGTGCATTACATAAGCCAAAAGGAATCCTCTTGTATGCATACGTTCCAAAGTGACATGTAAAAGTAGTTTTCTCCTGATCTTCAGGAGCTATATGAATTTGAAAATAGCCTGTATAACCATTTAAAAAGCAGTAGTGTGATTTACCTGACAGGTGATCAAGCATCTGATTGATAAATGGCAGGGGATAATGATCCTTGCAAGTAGCTTGGTTGAGGCGCCTGTAATCAATGCACACCCTCCAGGAGTTCTGCACTCTAGTTGTCAGGAGCTCTCCATGCTCATTCTTTACTGTTGTGACTCCAGACTTTTTGGGCACCACTTGTACTAGACTGACCCATTCACTGTCTGAGATGGGGTAGATGATATCAGCTTCAAGCAGTCTGGTCACTTCCTTCTTGACAACTTCTAAGATGGTGGGGTTCAGCCGCTGATAAGCGGATAATTTATACACTTTTTGGCAGTGTTTTTAGTATGTTTTTAGTATGTTTTAGTTAGTTTTTATTATATTTTTATTAGTTTTTAATTAAAATTTTCTTTTCTGGACTTTACTATGAGTTTGTGTGTTTTTCTATGATTTCAGGTATTTTCTGGTTGAAATTGAGGGACCTGAGCAAAAATCTGATTCAGAGGCTGAAAAAGGACTGCAGATGCTATTGGATTCTGACCTCCTTGCACTCGAAGTGGATTTTCTGGAGCTACAAATACCCAATTGGTGCACTCTCAATTGCGTTGGAAAGTAGACATCCTGAGTTTTCCAGTAATATATAATAGTCCATACTTTTCCCGAGATTTGATGGCCCAAACCGGTGTTCCAAGTCAGCATAAAAATTTTGGCGTTAAAACGCCAGAACTGGCATAAAAGCTGGAGTTAAATGCCCAAACTACCATAAAAGCTGGCGTTTAACTCCAAGAGAAGCCTCTACACGTGAAAGCTTCAATGCTCAGCCTAAGCACACACCAAGTGGGCCCGGAAGTGTATTTCTGCATCATTTACTTATTTCTGTAAACCCTAGGCTACTAGTTCTCTATAAATAGGACCTTTTGCTATTGTATTTACACACCTCATGACACTCTACACGTTTCATATTGTATCTTCTACGGCATGAGTCTCTGAACCCCATTGTTGGGGGTGAGGAGCTCTGCTGTGTTTCTATGAATTAATGCAATTACTAGTGTTTTCCATTCCATCATGCTTGCTTCTATTCTAAGATATTCATTCGCACTTCAACCTGATGAATGTGATGATCCGTGACACTCATCATCATTCTCACCTATGAACGCGTTCCTGACAACCACTTCCGTTCTACATGTAATCAAGCTTGAATGTGTATCTCTTGGGTTTCTGATCTAAGATTAGAACCTTCGTGGTATAGGCTAGAATTATTGGCGGCCATACCTGAGGTCCGGAAAGTCTAAACCTTGTCTGTGGTATTCTGAGTAGGATCTGGGAAGGGATGACTGTGACGAGCTTCAAACTCGTGAGTGTTGGGTGTGTGACAGACGCAAAAGGATCAATGGATCCTATTCTAACATGATCGAGAACCGACAGATGATTAGCAGTGCGGTGACAGCGCATTTGGAATATTTTCACTGAGAGGGCGGGAAGTAGCCATTGACAACGGTGATGCCCAACATAAAGCTTGCCATGGAAGGAGCCTTGCGTGTGTGAAGATGAAGATAGTAGGAAAGCAGAGATTTAGGGGACAGAGCATCTCCAAAACCTCAACCTATTCTCCATTACTGCATAACAAGTATTTATTTCATGTTCTTCTACTTTTTACAATTAAATATGAGAATTATTGATATCCTGACTAAGAGTTACAAGATAACCATAGCTTGCTTCAAGCCGACAATCTCTGTGGGATCGACCCTTACTCACGTAAGGTATTACTTGGACGACCCAGTGCACTTGCTGGTTAGTTGTGCGGAGTTGCAAAAGTGTGATTGTAATTTCGTGCACCAAGTTTTTGGCGCCGTTGCTGGGGATTGTTCGAGTTTGGACAACTGACGGTTTATCTTGTTGCTTAGATTAGGAATAAATTATTTTTGTTGGTTTAGAGTCACTAAATTTGAGTCTTTTATTTGAGTTTAGTTTTATATTTTAAGTTTGGTGTCAATTACATGCTTTTATTTTCTTTCAATTTTTTTCGAATTTGCATGTTCTTAGTTGTTTCTTGATCTTTAAAAATTCTAAGTTTTGTGTCTCCTTTGTGTTTTCCTTTAAATTTTCGAAAATATTGTATTTGATTTTCTAAAAATTTTAAGTTTGGTGTCCCTTGTGCTTTTATTTACTTAAAAATTTTTCAAAAATTTGTTCTTGGTGTTCATCTTGATCTTCAAAGTGTTCTTGGTGTTCATCTTGACATTCAAAGTTTTCTTGTTTGTTCTCTTTGTTTTGATCTAAAATTTCTAAGTTTAGTGTCATTTTGTTGTTTTTCTCTTTCCTCATTAAAATTCAAAAATCAAAAAAATATCTTTTCCTTATTTTACTCATAAATTTTGAAATTTTGCATTAAATTAGTCAAAGATTTTCAAAATCATATCTTTTTTTTAGTCAAGTCAAAATTCTGATTTCAAAAATTGATCTTTTCAAATCTTTTTCAAAAATCAAATATTTTTAATTTCTTTAATCATATCTTTTCAATCATATCTTTTTTTTAAATTGCAACCATATCTTCTCAATCATATCTTTTTCAAAATAATTTTCAATCATATCTTTTTGATTGCTAATTCCAAAATCTTTTTAATTAATTAATTAATTTAGTTTTCAATTTGCTTTTATTCCACCTTTTTCTAATTTTCGAAAATCATATCCAGAAGTTTTCAAATCTTTTTAAATTAATTAGCCTTTTTAGCATTCAAATTATTTATTTATCTTTTTTACTTTTTTCTTAATTTTTGAAAACTTTTATTTTATTTTTTCGGTTACTTTTAATTAAAAAATTTTAATTAAAAATATAATTTATTTACAATTCATATCAATTCCTTTTCTCCATCATGGACATAAGTGGAAATGAACAGTCCAGAAGGACTCTGGGGTCATATGCTAACCCCATTACAGCTGTATATGGGAGTAGCATCTGTGTACCTCCCATCAAAGCAAGCAGTTTTGAGCTAAATCCTCAGCTCATTATCATGGTGCAGCAAAATTGCCAGTATTTTAGTCTTCCACAGGAAGAACCTACTGAGTTTCTGGCACAGTTCTTACAAATTGCTGACACAGTACGTGATAAAGAAGTGGATCAGGATGTCTACAGATTATTACTGTTTCCATTTGCTGTAAAAGTTCAAGCTAAGAGGTGGTTAAATAACCAACCCACAACAAGCATAAAAAGGATAATGAATCCCTTTATAATGCCTGGGAGAGGTACAGAGGGATGCTAAGGAAATGCCCCTCTGAAATGTTTTCAGAGTGGGTACAGTTAGACATCTTCTACTATGGGCTTACAGAAAGAGCTCAAATGTCTCTAGACTACTTAGCTGGTGGATCTATACACATGAGAAAGACAATTGAAGAGGCTCAAGAACTTATAGATACGGTTGCTAGAAATCAACACTTGTACTCTAGCAGTGAGTCCTCCATAAAGGAAGAAGCTAGGGCAGTAACAACTGACCCTAATCCTCAAGAACAGATTATTGAGCTTAATAAAAAATTACTCCTTATGACAAAACAATTAGCAGAATTTAAAGAGAGGCTCCAAGACACTAAAAATGCTAACAAGAATATGGAAGCACAATTGAATCAGACAAGACAGCAGCTATCTAAACAGATAACAGAAGAATGCCAAGCTGTCCAATTAAGGAGCGGGAAGACATTGAATAAATCAGCTCAAAGTAGCAGAAAGCCAAGAAAGGAACAACTGACAGAGGATGACCAAACCACTACCCAAAATCCCTCTAAGGACAGTAAGAGCCCAGAGAGGAATAATTCTGGAATTCAAACACCAGAAAAGGGTGAAAGATTGGCGTTAAACGCCCAGTGGATGCCCACTTCTGGCGTTCAAACGCCAGAAAAGGGAGAAAAGTTGGCGTTAAACGCCCATTCCCTGCCTAGTTCTGGCGTTCAAACGCCAGAAAAGGGTGGGAAGCTGGCGTTAAACGCCCATCCAGCACCCAATCCTGGCGTTCAAACGCCAATGAGAGATCAGACACCTGCAAGTGCTGATAGTAACCCCTCTAAGAAGGCTTCTCCAACCACCTCTGTAGGGAATAAACCTGCAGCAGCTAAGGTTGAAGAATATAGAGCCAAGATGCCTTATCCTCAGAAACTCCGCCAAGCGGAGCAGGATAAACAATTTGCTCGCTTTACAGACTATCTCAGGACTCTTGAGATAAAGATTCCATTTGCAGAGGCACTTGAGCAAATACCCTCTTATGCTAAGTTCATGAAAGAGATCTTAAGTCATAAGAAGGATTGGAGAGAAACTGAAAAGGTGTTTCTCACTGAAGAATGCAGTGCAGTCATTCTGAAAAGCTTACCAGAGAAGCTTCAAGATCCAGGAAGCTTTATGATACCATGCACATTAGAGGGTGCTTGCACCAAGACAGCTCTATGTGACCTTGGAGCAAGTATCAACCTAATACCTGCATCCATTATCAGAAAGCTTGGCTTGACTGAAGAAGTCAAACCAACCCGGATATGTCTTCAACTTGTTGATGGCTCCATTAAATATCCATCAGGCATAATTGAGAACATGATTGTCAAGGTTGGGCCATTTGCCTTTTCCACTGACTTTGTAGTGCTGGAAATGGAGGAGCACAAGAGTGCAACTCTCATTTTAGGAAGACCTTTCCTAGCAACTGGACGAACTCTTATTGATGTACAAAAGGGGGAAGTGACCCTGAGAGTCAACGAGGATGAGTTCAAGTTAAATGCTGTCAAAGCTATGCAGCATCCAAACACATTAGATGACTGCATAAGCACTAATATTATTGACTCTTTGGTGGAAGAGATCAATATGGCTGAAAGTCTTGAATCAGAGCTAGAGGACATCTTTAAAGATGTTCAGCTTGGTCTGGAGAAATCAGAAGAAATAAAAGAACCTCTGAAAATTCCTCAGGAAGAGGCTAAGCCTCCTAAACCTGAGCTCAAACCACTACCACCATCCCTTAAATATGCATTTCTGGGAGAAGGTGTCACTTTTCCAGTGATCATAAGCTCTGCTTTAAATCCACAGGAAGAGAAAGCACTAATTCAAGTGCTAAGGACACACAAGACAGCTCTTGGGTGGTCCATAAGTGATCTTAAGGGCATTAGCCTAGCAAGATACATGCACAAGATCCTATTGGAGGATGATGCTAAGCCAGTGGTTCAACCACAGAGGCGGCTAAATCCAGCCATGAAGGAGGTGGTGCAGAAAGAGGTCACTAAGTTACTAGAGGCTGGGATTATTTATCCTATTTTTGATAGCCCCTGGGTAAGCCTGTCTAAGTTGTACCCAAAAAGGGAGGCATGATAGTGGTTCACAATGAAAAGAATGAACTGGTTCCTACAAGAACAGTTACAGGGTGGCGTATGTGTATTGACTACAGAAGGCTCAATACAGTCACCAGAAAGGATCATTTTCCTTTACCATTCATAGACCAGATGCTAGAAAGACTAGCAGGTCATGACTATTACTGTTTTTTGGATGGCTATTCAGGCTATAACCAAATTGCAGTAGATCCTCAGGACCAAGAGAAAACAGCATTCACATGTCCCTCTGGCGTATTTGCTTACAGAAGGATGCCTTTTGGTCTTTGCAATGCACCTGCAACCTTTCAGAGGTGCATGCTCTCTATCTTCTCTGATATGGTAGAGAAATTTTTGGAAGTCTTCATGGATGACTTTTCAGTATTTGGAGACTTATTCAGCTCCTATCTTGACCATTTAGCACTTGTTCTGAAAAGATGCCAAGAGACCAACCAAGTTTTAAACTAGGAAAAATGTCACTTTATGGTGACTGAGGGAATTGTCCTTGGGTATAAAATTTCAAACAAGGGAATAGAAGTGGATCAAGCTAAATTGGAGGTAATTGAAAAATTACCACCACTTGCCAATGTAAAGGCAATCAGAAGCTTTCTGGGACATGCAGCATTCAACAGGAGGTTTATAAAGGATTTTTCAAAAATTGCAAAACCTCTGAGCAATCTGCTAGCTGCTGACACGCCATTTGTGTTTGATACAGAGTGTCTACAGGCGTTTGAAACCCTGAAAGCTAAGCTGGTAACAGCACCAGTCATCTCTGCACCAGACTGGACATTACCATTCGAACTAATATGTGATACCAGTGACCATGCCATTGGTGCAGTGTTGGGACAGAGGCATAACAAGCTTCTGCACGTCATTTACTATGCTAGCCGTGTTTTAAATGATGCACAGAAGAATTACACAACCACAAAAAAAGAGTTACTTGCAGTGGTTTATGCCATTGACAAGTTTAGATCCTATTTAGTAGGTTCAAAAGTGATTGTGTATACTGACCATGCTGCTCTTAAATACCTACTCACAAAGCAGGATTCAAAACCCAGGCTCATAAGATGGGTGTTTCTTCTGCAAGAGTTTGATATAGAAATAAGAGACAGAAAAGGGACAGAGAACCAGGTAGCTGATCACTTGTCCCGAATAGAACCAGTAGCAGGGGCGTCCCTTCCTCCTACTGAGATCTCTGAGACCTTTCCGGATGAGCAACTCTTTGCCATTCAAGAGGTAGCATGGTTTGCGGACATTGCAAATTATAAAGCTGTGAGGTTCATACCCAATGAGTACAGCAGGGTACAAAGAAAAAAACTAATTTCTGATGCAAAGTACTACCTATGGGATGAGCCATACCTCTTTAAGAGATGTGCAGACGGAATGATCCACAGATGCGTACCTAGAGAGGATGCACAGAAGATCCTATGGCATTACCATGGATCACAGTATGGAGGAAATTTCGGAGGTGAGCGAACATCCACTAAGGTCCTCCAATGTGGCTTCTACTGGCCTACTATCTATAAAGATGCCCGAGAGTTTGTGCGTAACTATGACAGTTGCCAAAGAGCTGGTAACTTGCCTCATGGTTACGCCATGCCTCAACAAGGGATCTTAGAGATTGAGTTGTTTGATGTATGGGGTATTGACTTCATGGGTCCTTTCCCACCATCATACTCAAACACTTACATTCTGGTGGCAGTAGACTACGTATCTAAATGGGTAGAAGCAATTGCCACACCCACTAATGATACTAAGACTGTGATGAAGTTTCTCCAGAAACATATTTTCAGTAGATTTGGTGTTCCCAGAGGACTAATCAGTGATGGGGGCACTCATTTTTGCAATAAACAGCTTTACTCTGTTATGGTCAGATATGGAATTAGCCACAAAGTGGCAACTCTGTATCATCCACAGATAAATGGGCAGGCTGAAGTCTCTAACAGAGAACTAAAGAAAATCCTAGAATGGACTGTAATTGCCCATAGAAAGGATTGGACAAAAAGCTTGGATGATGCTCTGTGGGCATACAGAACAGCATTCAAGACTCCTATAGGAACCTCTCCATACCAGCTGGTATATGGCAAGACCTATCATCTGCCCATGGAACTGGAACATAAAGCCTACTGGGCAACCAGATTCCTAAACCTAGATGCTAAGTTAGCTAGAGAGAAAAGACTGCTCCAGCTGAATGAGCTAGAGGAATTTAGACTCAATGCTTTTGAAAATGCAAAAATTTATAAGGAGAAATTAAAAAGGTGGCATGACAAGAAACTGTCATCTAGAGTCTTTGAACCAGGACAGAAGGTACTATTGTTTAACTCTAGGCTCAGACTATTCCCTGGGAAATTAAAATCCCTGTGGAGGGGACTATATGTGATTACAGGTGTGTCACCATATGGATATGTTGAGCTTCAGGATTTTGACTCTGATAAAAAGTTCATTGTTAATGGACAGAGAATCAAACATTATCTTGAAAGCAATTTTGAGCAAGAATGCTCAAAACTGAGGCCTGAATAAAGCTCAGTCAAGGTCCAGCTAAAGACAATAAAGAAGCGCTTGCTAGGAGGCAACCCAGCCATTAGCAAGTTATTTGTCTTAAGTAATACTTGCAAAAGCTGAAATAAATTTTCTTTGAAGATTAATCATCAAAATTGAAGGAATTCACAGAGTTACAGAAGGATTCAGCGCAAAAAGCAGAGAAAAGGAGCTCACTGGCAAGAAAATGCCAGTAAGGAGCATTTTGGGCGTTAAACGCCAGAATGGGTACCATTCTGGGCGTTTAACGCCAGAATTGCAGCATCCTGGTGATGCACGGAAAACTTATCTCGCAACAAATTTCCTTCGGCAAGTGTACCGAATTTGTCGTCAAGTAAAAACTCACAATAGAGTGAGGTCGAATCCCACAAGGATTGATTGATCAAGCAACTTTAATTAGAGGAATGTTCTAGTTGAGCGAATCCAGGATTTGAGTTTAGAATTGCAGAAAATAAAACGGCGGGAAGGTAAATGACAGAAAAAGTAAATGCTAAAATTAAAGAACTGAAAGTAAATGACTGAAGTAAATTGTAGAATTGTAAATGGGAATCGGGGAATTGCTCATAAAAGTAAGTGACAGAAAATAAAGAGAATGGGTAAGATCAGAAATGGGGAGTTCATTGGGCTCAGGAGATGTTGCATTTTCCGGATCAATTTCATTTTCATCTCTTCCTCAATCAATGCACTCATTGATCTCCTTGGCAATCTTAAGTGATTGAATTACAATTTTTTGTAATTCAATCTCTCAAATCTTGATTAATAGCCAATTTCTTGGTCAATTGCTCATGAGAAGAGATGAAGTATGGTCACTGATTATACCACATGCATTTCCCAAATCAAGTGTTGAGAGGATTATAGTCACATATCCATCCAAACCCAATTTGGTCCAGCATGAGAAAGCATTTATAGCTTGATCTCTTCATTCCTCTTTCAAGGCTCAGAAGAGATCCAAGTATGAATAGCTTCTTTTCCAAGATAACTACCCAATTGGATGAAGATCGAAAGCTTTCAAGTAAAATCAAGAGAAAAGATAGAAGAAGAATAATGAAAACTAGTATTGATCCATCAAATTACAACAGAGCTCCCTAACCCAATGAAAGGGGTTTAGTTGTTCATAGCTCTGGAAAATGAAAAAAAAGATGGAGAATACATAATGAAACTAGAAGTGCAGAGAAAGTAAATACAGAGAGTAATTCTATGCCCAGAGGCTCCCTATATTTTCCAACTCCCAAAATAATTCAAAGTTACTCCTATATATACTACTCTTCTACTCTTCTAGTTGGTTCTTCAAGTCTTGGGTCTGGGCTTTTGGATCTTGAGTTTGAAGCAGTTATCTTCTTCATTGGGCTTGGCTTTACTTGCAGAGAGAAATTGTGAAGTGGGCAGAGACTTTAGCTCAGGACGTTAGTGGTGTTAACGTTCAGTGAAAATATGGGTTCGAGAACGTTAGTGACATTCAACTTTTTCACTAACATTCCTTACCCAAGAAAGAGCCACGTTAACCTCAACGTTAGTGGCACAAACGTTGCCACTAACGTTGCCTCTTTGTCCTTCGTGCACGTTATTGGGACTCAACTTTCCCAATAACGTTGAGAAGCCTCCCCCTTCCCTACGTTAGAGTCCACGTTAACATAGTTAACGTGGCTCTTTTAACGTAGGCTTGCCAACCTTTGAGAACGTTAGTGACACTTAACATTGTCACTAACGTTCTAATGTGCCCCTTAGCTCCCACGTTAGAGTCCACGTTAACTAGGTTAACGTGACCTTTAATGTGGCTGTGCTAGCCATCTCCAACGTTACCAAAATGCCCTGGCATCACCTGGGCGTTCAGAAAAACGCCCAGTAACAAAGAATTTCTGGCGTTTAACGCCAGCCACGCCAACAATGGCCAACATATGGGCGTTAAATGCCAGAATGGATACCATTCTGGGCGTTTAACGCCAGAAAGGCAGGGGGAGGAGATTTTGTTTTCCACTTCAAAATTTTTCAAATTTTCATGTTTTGACTCATAATTTTCTGCATAGACATGTTTCAAACTTGCATCATTCATCCTCAAATTTCAAAAATTCAACACTTTTCTAAATCTCTTTTCAAATTACTTTCAAATCCTTCCCAAATCTTCTTCAAAAAACTCAAGTATCTTTTCAATTTCTTTCCAAATATTTTCAAACTAATCATATCTCTTATTTCTTAGATGCATAACAAAAATTTTCAGATTTAACCTCTTTATATCTTTTTCAATTAAAAATCTCATCTTTTTCATATCATGATTTTATTTTCTTCCACCAATCATATCTCTATGTCATATCTCTTTCAAAATTTTTGAAATCCCTCCCCTCCTCTTATAAATACACATTCGGCCATCCCCTCCTCTCTACCATTTGATTTTGCTTCTCCTCCTCTCTCTCCCCTTTCCTTTCTTTTGCTTGAGGGCAAGCAAACCTTTAAGTTTGGTGTGTTTTTCCGCGATCACTGAGCTAAGACTCATCAAGATCATGGCACCTAAGGGAAAACAAACCAATTCAAGAGGCAAGAAAGAGAATACTCCAAAGAGTCTTTGGAATCAAGAGAGGTTCTTAACCAAAGAACATGCAGACCATTACCACAAAATAATGGGTCTGAGGTCAGTAATCCCGGAAGTTAAATTCAATCTGAAAGAAGATGAATATTCGGAGATCCAAGAGCAAAGGTTGGAAGAAACATGGTTCAGGAATTCTACTCAAATCTGTGGCTAAAAGATAAGCAGAGAATAACTGGAACCACCTTTCACACCTACCGAACTATGGTCAGAGGGAAGCTTATTTACTTCCATCTGGACAAAATAAGAGAGGTCTTCAAACTGCCTCAACTACAAGATGATCCAGAATCCTTTAATAGGAGAATGGTGAGAGTAGATAAGGGGTTGGATCAAGTTCTAGAGGACATATGCCTCCCTGGAACTAAGTGGATAACCAATTCAAAAGGTGTCCCAAACCAACTCAAGAGGAGAGATCTCAAACCAGTCGCAAGAGGCTGGTTGGACTTCATTGGGCGTTCTATATTGCCCACTAGCAACCGCTCTGAGGTCACTGTCAAAAGAGCAATGATGATTCATTGTATTATGCTGGGAAAAGAAGTGGAGATTCATCATTTGATTTCTTGTGAGATTTACACAATTGCAAACAAGAACTCCACTGAAGCTAAACTGGCTTACCCAAGCTTAATTTCTCTGCTATGTAAAGATGCTGGGGTAAGGATGGGAGTAGATGAATTCATCCCAATCGAACACCCAATCACCAAGAAGTCAATGGAAGGACAGGTGCAAGACAACTCCATCAAAAGGAGGGCGCAGGAGTTCCTCCCAGAAATCCCTGAAATTGACTACTGGACCCGCCTAGAAGCATGTGTTACCAAGCTGCAAGAAGCTATGGAACAACTTAAGGAAGAACAGCAGAATCAAAACTGCATGCTCTGCAAGCTGCTAAAGGAACAGGAGAAGCAGGGGCGTGAGCTACAGGGGCTGAAGGGTCAGAAGCTCTCCCTTGAAGAACCAAACACCCCATAGATTGAAGGAGCATCCATTGCTCAAAATCAAGGTTGTTGAGTCCTAACTCTGTGATAACCTCTATTAATAGGAATCTATTTTAAGAGTCATTTATTTTTCTATTTTTAATTATTATTGGTTTGCTCTTATATTTATTTTTGAGTCTTATTGTCATTCCATGATTAATAAAATTTAAAGTTTATGTCTTAAAGCTATGAATGTCCTATGAATCCATCACCTTTCTTAAATAAAAAATGTTTTTAATTGCAAAAGAAAAAAGAAGTACATGAATTTTAAATTTTAAAACAGATTAATTATTTTGATGTGGTGGCAATACTTTTTGTCTTTCTGAATGAATGCTTGAACAGTGCATATTTTTGAATTTGTTTTTATGAATGTTAAAATTGTTGGCTCTTAAAAGAATAAAGGAAAAGGAGAAATGTTATTGATAATCTGAAAAATCATAAAAATGATTCTTGAAGCAAGAAAAAGCAGTGAAAAGCTTGCAGAAAAAAGATATATGCGAAAAAAAGAGAAGAAAAAAAAAGAAGAAAAAGAAAAAGCAAGCAGAAAAAGCCAATAGCCCTTTAAACCAAAAGGCAAGGGTAAAATAAAAAGGATCCAAGGCTTTGAGCATCAGTGGATAGGAGGGCTCACAGGAATAAAATCCTGGCCTAAGCGGCTATACCAAGCTGTCCCTAACCATGTCTTGTGGCGTGAAGGTGTCAAGTGAAAACTTGAGACTGAGCAGTTAAAGTCGTGGTCCAAAGCAAAAAGAGTGTGCTTAAGAGCTCTGGACACCTCTATGTTTTAGTTAGTTTTTATTATATTTTTATTAGTTTTTAATTAAAATTCACTTTTTTTGACTTTACTATGAGTTTGTGTATTTTTCTATTATTTCAGGTATTTTCTGGCTGAAATTGAGGGACCTGAGCAAAAATCTGATTCAGAGGCTGAAAAAGGACTGCATATGCTGTTGGATTCTAACCTCCCTGCACTCGAAGCGGATTTTCTGGAGCTATAGAAGCCCAATTGGTGCGCTCTCAATTGCGTCAAAAAGTAGACATCCTGGGCTTTCCAGCAATATATAATAGTCCATGCTTTGCTCGAGATTTGATGGCCCAAACCGGCGTTCCAATTCAACATAAAAATTTTGGCAAAAGCTGGCGTTTAACTCCAAGAGAAGCCTCTACACGTGAAAGCTTCAATGCTCAGCCCAAGCACACACCAAGTGGGCCCGAAAGTGGATTTCTGCATCATTTACTTATTTCTGTAAACCCTAGGCTACTAGTTCTCTATAAATAGGACCTTTTACTATTGTATTTACACACCTCATGACACTCTACACGTTTCATATTGTATCTTCTACGACATGAGTCTCTGAACCCCATTGTTGGGGGTGAGGAGCTCTGCTGTGTTTCTATGAATTAATGCAATTACTACTGTTTTCCATTCCATCACGCTTGCTTCTATTCTAAGATATTCATTCGCACTTCAACCTGATGAATGTGATGATCCGTGACACTCATCATCATTCTCACCTATGAACGCGTGCCTGAAAACCACTTCCGTTCTACATGCAATCAAGCTTGAATGTGTATCTCTTGGGTTTCTGATCTAAGATTAGAACCTTCATGGTATAGTCTAGAATTATTGGTGGCCATTCCTGAGGTCTGGAAAGTCTAAACCTTGTCTGTGGTATTCCGAGTAGGATCTGGGAAGGGATGACTGTGACGAGCTTCAAACTCGCGAGTGTTGGGCGTGTGACAGACGCAAAAGGATCAATGGATCCTATTCCAACATGATCGAGAACCGACAGATGATTAGCCGTGCGGTGACAGTGCATTTGGAATATTTTCACTGAGAAGACGGGAAGTAGCCATTGACAACGGTGATGCCCAACATAAAGCTTGCCATGGAAGGAGCCTTGCGTGTGTGAAGAAGAAGATAGTAGGAAACCAGAGATTCAGGGGACAGAGCATCTCCAAAACCTCAACCTATTCTCCATTACTGCATAACAAGTATTTATTTCATGTTCTTCTACTTTTTACAATTAAATCTGAGAATTATTGATATCCTGACTAAGAGTTACAAGATAACCATAGCTTGCTTCAAGCCAACAATCTCCGTGGGATCGACCCTTACTCACGTAAGGTATTACTTGGACGACCCAGTGCACTTGCTGGTTAGTTGTGCGGAGTTGCAAAAGTGTGATTGTAATTTCGTGCACCAGCCGCCTTTGAGGTTGACAGACAGGCCTTGCTCCCTCTTCTAAAAATATTCTGTGCTCACAAACTTGAGGGCTGATGCCTACTGTATCCGCCAAACTCCACCCAATTGTTTTCTTGTGTCTTCTCAGCACACTCAGCAGCTGCTCCTCTTGTTGGGAAGTGAGTTCCCTTGCAATGATAACTGGGAGCTTCTGATGATCCTCAAGGTAAGCATACTTGAGGTGGGGTGGAAGGGGCTTTAACTCTATTTTCTGCTCATGGCTAGGTACTTGATCTTCTGGAGCTAGTGATGGCGGCAAGGTGTTTTCATCTTGTTCAGGGGGTGTCCCCACACTTGCACCCTGCTCCATGTGCATCTCTTCTACCTCTTCTTGGCGAACTGCAGCTAGAGTTTTATATATGATGTCGCACTGGAAGATGGAATGATCTTCCGGAGGATGCTTCATAGCTTCATCCAAGTTGAAGTTCACAGCTCATCCAACTATCTCAAAGGAGTAAGTTCCTGAGAATGAATCCAACTTGAACTTTGAAGTCTTCAGAAATGGCCTTCCAAGCAGGATGGACGATGGTCTGCCTGAGTTATCAGGGGGCATCTCTAAAATATAGAAGTCAATAGAAAATGTGAGCCCCTTAATGCTCACTAGCACGTCCTTAGCAATTCCAACCACCGAGATTATGCTTTTATCTGACAAAACAAAACGTGATGCCGACCTTTTTAAGGGAGGGAGTGACGTTGGGGATTTTTTCCAGTAAAGAATGTCATAAAAACAGTCGCGTTGTAGATATAGTCTCTAAACCGACAGAAATCCCTTTCGTGCAAACGTTTGGTTGTCACAAGTAACAAACCCCTTATAATTGATAACCGAGTATTTAACCTCGGGTCATCTTCTCAAGGAACTGTAAGGAAGTATGTTCTTATTATTGGCTATGGAGATTGCAAATTGGGGTTTCAAGAATGAGGAACAAGTAATTTAATGGTGAGTACATTAAATAGCAATTAAAATGAATAAATAATTGTAAAGCAAACTTTTGGCAAGGTATGAGAAATTGGAAGTCCAAATTAGTTATCCTTAGCAATAGTAACGAAAGCTGAATCTTAATTCCTCTTAGTTAACCTTTGCTAAAGCAAGGGAAGGTCAAGGGACAAATTGGTTTGATCTTTGAATCCTATTTATTTCCTAAGAAAAGATTGGGATTATTGAAGTTCAATTCAATTGGCAAGATAACAATTATCAATTATGCTGTTGAATTGGATAACTCCTGAGTTACTGATTTCTTAACCAAAACCAAAACGGGAAAAGTAAATCTACAGGAATAAAGATGTCTTCAGAGTAAAAGCAATAATAGCATAAATGAGAGAAAGCAATATTAAACAGGAATACCTCAAATAACATTAGTTCAAATAATCTGGAACATGAAAGAATTCATAAATCAAATTGCAAAAGTAAATAATCAACTAAAGTAAAGGAACATTAAACCTGGATCGAGAGTTACTCCTAAAACTAGGAGAAGTCCTAAATCCTAATCCTAAGAGAGAGAGAAGAGAACCTCTCTCCAAGCTAATCTCAATCATGGAAAGTAACTAAATTGGCGAGCTCTCCTTGAATGGATGCATTCCTTCACTTCATAACATCTGGTCTATGCCTTCTGGACTTGGATTTGGGCCAAAAAGGGCTTCAGAATTCGCTATGAGCGTTTTCTGCAATTTTTGGTGCGTACCCTCTGTCACGCGTCTGCGTGGGTCACGCGTCTGCGTGGGTCACGCGTCTGCGTGGGTCACGCATCCGCGTGGGTCACGCGGTCGCGTCATTCGGAGCTTTTCCTTGCCACGCGGTCGCGTCAGTCATGCGGCCGCGTCATATGTGTTCTGCTTAAGGCGCGTGGTCGCGTCATTCATGCGGCCGCGTCGCTGCTGATTCACGCTTGGCACGTGATCGCGTCGTCCTTGCGATCGCGTGGATGCCAGTTTCTTCAAGGACTCCGTTTTGTGCTTTCCTTCCATTTTTGTATGTTTCCTTTCCATCCTTTGAGTCATTCCTGCCTTAAAAGATCTGAAACTACTCAACACACTAATCACGGCATCGAATGGAAATAAAGGTAATTAAAATAATTAATTTAAAAGCATAGGAAACATGTTTTTCACATACATCACATAATAGGGAAGGGAAAGTAAAACCATGCAATTAACATGAATAAGTGGGTGAAGGATTGAATAAATCACTCAAACTAAGCACAAAATACATCATAAAATATTGGTTTATCAGGGAGCCTCAGAGCATCATATACAGATAATGGCATAATGCTAACACACGCGCCTAGATCACACATGCAGTCAGAAAATTTTACAACTTCTATAGTAATAGTAACCATGCATGGACCTGGATCACTACATTTTTCTGGTATATCACCCATTAAAGCAGAAATAGAGCTACCTAGAGGAATAGTTTCTAAATCCTGTATTTTATCTTTATTCATGCATAAATCTTTTAGAAACTTCGCATATTTAGGTACCTGGCAAATGGCATCAAAAAGGGGAATTGTTACCTCAACCTTTTTGAAGATCTCTACCATCTTGGGGTCTAGCTCCATCTGCTTTCTGGACTTCCTAGCAAGGTGTGGAAATGGAATGGGAATGGCTTCACTTGTGACTTCAGCTTCTTTTGGTGTTCCATTCCCTGGTTGAGCTGCTTCTTCTTCAACCATGTCTTGTACTTCCTCCTCTTCTTCAACATCCTCCACCTCAACAATGTCTTCAGCTTAGGTATCTTCCTTTGAGCTTGGCTCCTCCTGACTCCTCTCTTTCAGTGTGGTACCAGACCTCAAAGTAATGCATTGATTCCACCTTTGAGAAGGCAGTGCACTGGAGCATGAAGGTTGATTGTTGGGGGTAGAAGGTGGTTCCAGCCGGGAGATGAGAGCCTGTAAAGTGGAGGTAAGACCAGTGATGCTAGAGGTAAGTGTATTCTGAAGGTCTTTCTGTCCTTGTACAATAGAGTGAAGCATCTCATCATTGATAGAGGAAAGGGGGTAAGTAATTTGAGGGGCCTGCTGTTGGTTGTTCTGAGGCACTTGGGACTGCCTTTGGTGAGGTGCTCTGTAAGGCTGGTTTTGGTTTTGCTCAGTACAAGAAAAGAGAGATATTTTAACATGATTTTTTTTAACAACCATAGTTAAGTGTAAAAATTAATATATATTTTTGACAAATATCACAAATGTCAAATTTTCTATGTTTTTTTTATTTATAATTTGATTGTAGAAAATTATTCCTCAATTTTGACACTCATTTGTTTTCAACATACTCTATTATTCCTTTTTTTCGTTGAGTTCCATTAATTTTGGCATCACACTGCTCTCAGTTTGGGATCATACTACTCATTCTTCATCTTCAAAATCTCAGTTTATTCTTCAGTTTCAAGATTTCATCTCATTCTGTTAAAACTTTTTGTTGAGAATTTTTTATGGTCAATAAATGTCAAAATAAATACTATTTTTGATGGTTAATAAGTATCACAAAAAATATATTCTCAAATTTTTTCTAATAAATTATTTTTGATGGCCAATATTGATCAAAATAAGATTTAAACTTTTTTTACAATTACTTATATGTTAAAAATAATATTTTTGACAAAACTTTTATTAACATATTTTTATAGTTAAAATAGTGTCAAAATTTATTTTTTTGATGAATTTTAATTTTTTTTGACACATAATAATCCTTAAAAATAGTCTATATTATTGTAGTGGCTATTGGTAAAGAGGGTTCTGCTGTCTGTTGTTGTTGTTGTTCCACCTCCGATTCCCACTGTTGTCTATGCCTCCTCTATTGTAGTTGTCCCTCCATCCTTGGTTTAAATTATCTCTCCACCCCTGGTTGGAGTTATCTTGCCAACCTTGATTGTAGCTTCCACCTTAGTTATAATTGCCGCCTTGTTGATAGTATCCTTGATTTGGGCGGTCATAGAAATTATGAGTAATTGCCAAGGTGTTATCTTCTTGTTGGAGCTACGGACACTAATCAGTGTAATGAGTATAACAGGCACATATTTCGCACACCCTTTGAGGAACCAACTGTTGGCACTATTGTTATGGGAGAGGCTGAGGTTGTTGTTGATTCAGCTGTAGCTACTTCAGTATGTTGGTCATCTCTCCCAGAGTCTGTGTGAGAGTAGCAGTCTCACTACTAGAAAAAACCTCCGCAATCGCCTTGGGATGGTTGTTCCTGTGCCTGACATTCCGGGTGGATTTAGCTAGATCGGTGATCAGTTGCCAAACTTCTGTCACCGTCTTGTATTTCTTCAGAGAACCATTACTTACAGCATCTAATGTAGTCTTATCCTGAGGTTTCATGCCTTGTGTGAAGTAGCTAATCAACACTAACTAGTCAATCTTGTGGTGGGGGCATGAGTCTAGGAGATTCCTGAAGCATTCCCAGTACTCATAAAGAGTCTCTGATTCGCCTTGAATAATACAGGAAATTTCTTTCGTCAGTCTGTCTGTAACTTCAGCTGGAAAATATTTTTCCAGGAATTCCCTTCTAAGCAGATCCCAATTGGTAACGACTGCTTCAGGTTGAGTGTAGAACCACTCTCTTGCCTTTCCTTCAAGAGAAAACATAAAGGCATACAACCAAATAGTAGTTTCATCTGTGCCATGACGCCTAGTAGTTGAGCAGGCTGTCTGAAAGTCTCTGAGGTACTTTATGGGCTCTTGAGCAGGTAAGCCATGAAATTTTGGCAGTAAGTTAATTAGCGCAGTCTTCAGTTCAAAATCTGCAACTAGATTTGGTTGACGCGCTTGATACGGTTGCAGGGTAAAGTCCGGAGCTCCTGCTTCCTGGAGAGTAATTCTTCTAGACTTCGCCATATTACTGAAAGAGCTGAAGATTGATGGTTTAGAAGTTATGGTAAATACACGTTGCAAGTATAGTTGATGTAGCGGAAAACGATCCGACACAAAACTCACCGGCAAGTGCACCGGGTCGCATCAAGTAATAATAACTCACGGGAGTGAGGTCGATCCCACAGGGATTGAAGGATTGAGCAATTTTGGTTTAGTGGTTGATTTAGTCAAGCGAATCAAGATTTGGTTGAGTGAATTGTGATTTGCAGAATTTAAATTGCATGAGAAGTAAAGGGAATGGGTAAATTGCATAAAATTAAAGAGAATTGAAATTTAAAGTGCTGAATCTTAAAGAATAAGAAATTAAATGGCAGAAACTTAGAACGCAAGGAATGTAAATTGCAGAATCTTAAAGTGCAAGAGATGTAAATGGCTTGGATTGTAAAGGGAATTGGGAATTGGATTTGCAGAAATTAAATAGGAAAAGTAAAATTCAACAAGCAGAGGAGTAGAAGATAACTTGGATTGAACCGGATCTAAAAACAGAATTGTAAATGAGCATGAAAAGCATTAAACAGAGGATGTAAAATTGGAATTTAGATCTCAGGACCCAAGAGACTAGATAACCAAGTCTAGATCTCAATGCCTTCCTAGATCCAACAAGAACAATTGCAAAGGAAATGTAAATTGCAAAGAA
>NC_029785.2:53743816-53759398 GCF_000816755.2 Arachis ipaensis
TCTTAAAAACTTAAATCCTATGCTATTTATACACTTTCTTCAAATGGTTTTCAAGCCTTCAATTGGGCCTTTGCTCTTGATGGAATTGGGTTGATAGAGGCCTTGGTTGATTACTCTTGGAGTTTGGAGAAGAACCGAATTAAACCGGGTTTGGAATCAGGAAAGCTTGAGTAAAAGTTTGAGTAAAAGTTTGAGGCAAACTTTTACTCCAACTTTTCACATCAGCCACCCTCTTTTGCTGATACCAACGTTGGGGCAAAAGTTTGGGGTCAATGTCATGTGTAGCAAGTTCATTTCCTTTTCTTTATACTTGACACATTATTCACTATAGACACTTGGCTCACATTCCTTCTTAGAACATTGATGCCCAGCACCTCTTTGGGCTACTAAATGCCTTGTAGTTAGGTTGCTCTTGATAGTGGACTTTCAGCTGATGATCCCGGGTTAGTTAACCCAAGTCATCAAGTGTTGATGCACTCCAAAGAGCTTAATAATCCAAGCCGATCCTAGTACAAAGACACCACAGACATATATTCTAAGGTTCAAGCTATTGGTGTCCAGCTTTGTTTCTTTTTGTTTTTCTTTTGTTCTGCCACTCTTTGGCTATTTCTTTTTCTCCCCCTTTTTTTTTCTGTCTTTTTGTTTTTCTATCTAACCAAGGACTTTTATTTGATTGAGATTCATAGACAGTAGGCCACTTTATACTTAGAAGGAGACATCCTAGTTCTTTTATTCACTAAAGTGAGCTATTATACTATCACACACACACACCACCACTTACTTTTATTGTACTTCTATCTAACAGAGAACTATCTCACTTCACATTCAAACATTTCTTTTATTGAATTGAAAATGCAGGGGACAAAGCATGCTTTTTGTTCAGTGAAAGTAAACACACAAGCACACACATAAACTAGCTTACTTATTCTAAGAGTGATTCTACTTGTATTAGATGAACACTTTAACAAAACACAAGTCAAAACATTTTTCAACAGTAAGAGTTAAGTGTAAACACAACCTAGTGGTTTGCAGTTCCTTTGTCCTTCCTTCTGTTGTGCCCTTTTGAGTTATGATGCATAGTGTCTTCAAATGGTGGTGAATTCCCTGCATAATTCTCAAAAGTTGCTTGCTTCTCAAACCCTTAGATGACCAGTTAGTATGCATGAATTGATTGTGGCTTGTGGATTCAATTTGATGTGGGAACACCAAACTTAATTTCTTGCCACTTTTCTGGATACAGTAGGTTAACTCTAGGCAAAATTTTGTGTCCTTGCTAAAGGTTATGAAGTTTAAGACTAAAAAAAAACAGTTAAGTGGTTGAATAATCTGTTTGATTGCTTGGAACTAGCAATGTGCAGGAAGTTAAAATGTGCTTTTGAATGAGGTTTTGGTTGAATACCAAACTTGGAATCCTCTATTCTCACTTGAGTTGTTTTTGGTGTACAACACCAAACTTAGCTCCTTGCAATACATATTAATTATTCAACATTTTTATTGAAAAAGCTATGAAAAGAAAACTACCTCAGGTTGGGTTGCCTCCCAACAAGCGCTCTTTTATTGTCACTAGCTTGACATTGGAGCTTTCTTTTATGGTGGTTGAGGATTGTAGTGCCTCAACTTGTCTCCCTTGACTGTGATCTTCCTCTTTGTTCTCTGGTGTTCAATTTCGGCATGTTCCAACGAGATTATATTGCTGACAGTGTAATAGTCATCAGTCTGTTAGCTTGCTCCCAGTTGTTGATATATCAATTGCACTTTGTCACCTTTGGAAAGCCCCTCTGTTGGAATCTTCCTGTTCTTCCAACCCCTTTTTATTTTGTTTCTGCGTTTCATCCCTTTTTTTGTTGATCTTTCTTTTATGGCTGTAGACTTACCTTAGGGATTTCTCTCTTCAGTGGCTAATACTCCAATATCCTCTTGGACTTTTTCATCCTTCTGTACAATCTTCTGCCTTGGGATATTGTTGTGAATCACCTTGTCAATTTCCATAGAGTCCCTCCTCCTATTACTAGACTGGGCTTTTAGTAATACTTTCAGAGTGACACTCTTATCATGCATCCTGAGAGTTAGTTCTCCTTGCTCTATGTCTATGATAGCTCTAGCAGTGGCCAAGAATGGCCTTCCCAGTATAATAGAATCACCATCATCCCCATCTGAATCCAGAACCACAAAATCTGCAGGGTATATGAAATTGTCCACCTTGACCAGAAGGTTTTTAATCATACCCCTGGGGTATACCGTTGACTTATCTACTAGCTCTAGAGATATCTGTACTGGTTTAACTTCCTCTATACGCAGCTTTTTCACCAAGGAGGATGGTATTAAGTTGATACTTGCTCCTAGATCGCACATTGCTTTAGTGATGGTTAATTCCCCAATGGTGCAAGGCAGCAAGAAGCTCCCTGGATCCTCAAGCTTAGGGGGAAGCCCTTTTTGAATCAAGGCTCTGCATTCCTCAGTAAGCAGTATGGTTTCTTTCTCATCCCAACTTCTCTTCTTATTGATATGCTCCTTCAAAAACTTGGCATACAGAGGCATTTGCTCAAGTGCTTCAGCCAAGGGAATATTGATTTCCAGCTTTTTTAAAGTCTCAAGGAACTTATGAAAATGTTGGTCCTTAGTTTCTTTGTTGAACCTCTGGGGATATGGCAGTGGAGGTGTGATGCTATTTCATATTTGCTGCTGTCCCTGAGTTACTTCTTTTGAACCGTGTGGTGGGTTGTCCTTCTCTTTGAGTTTCTCAATGCTCTTGTTTGGCATCACAACTTGATCCTTGGTTTCATCTGCCTTTGTTTGCTCCTCATCTTCTATTGGCCTTTTGCTGCTCTCTGCTTGCTTTTTTGTAGTGTCATTATTGCTCATCAATGTTCTCCCACTCCTTAATCGTATTGCCTTGCATTCTTCCTTAGGATTTGGAATTGTGTCACTCGGCAGAGAGCTTGAAGGTCTCTCAATAGAGATCTGCTTGGAGATTTGCCCCATCTGCCTCTCTAGGCTCTTTATGGAGGCTTCATGGTTCTTGGTTGTCATTTCCTGGTGTTTCAACATTTTATCCATCAAGGTCTCCAAGTTAGTGAGTCTTTAAGATTCAGGTGATACTTGAGGTGGGTTATGAGATGTGGGTGGTAGATGGTAGGCATTTTGGTTGGTGGGTTGGTTATTGGATTGGTACTGATTGGGGTTGGGGTAGTTGTTTTGAGGTTTTCTGTAGGGGTTCTGGTTAGTTTGCTGCTGGTTGTGGTTTTGGTTGCTTCTTGGGTTGTTTTGGTTTGAGTTCCTCTGCCATGGTTGTTGGTTTTGGGTGTGATTATCTCCCCATCTGAGGTTTGGGTGGTTCTTCTAGGATGGATTGTATGTATCACCATACACTTCATTTGGTCCTTGGTTGTGCATATACTGTACTTGCTATTGTTGTTGTTCTTCTTAAGTTTCTTCATTTTGCCCCCATGTGGATGATGGTTGGCTTGTGTTAACTGCTGCAACTTGGAGGCTATCAATCCTCTTGGCTATTTACTCAAATTGTTGTTGAATTTGCTGCTGCATCATCTTGTTTTGAGCCAAGATTGAGTCCACTCCTTCTAGCTCCATTACTAACCAGTGACACTTCAATCTACTGCTAGAATGAAGTTTTAGTTAGCTTAAGCAAAAATTCAAACAGTTAGTGGGTAAATTGAAAATTAAAGAACAGAAAAGTGAAAGTGCTTGATCTAGATCACCACCTCACTTAATCATTGTCAATCTAATCAATCCCCGGCAACGGCGCCAAAAACTTGATGTAGTAGAAAACGATCTGACACAAAACTCACCGGCAAGTGCACCGGGTCGCATCAAGTAATAATAACTCACGGGAGTGAGGTCGATCCCACAGGGATTGAAGGATTGAGCAATTTTGGTTTAGTGGTTGATTTAGTCAAGCGAATCAAGATTTGGTTGAGTGAATTTTGATTTGCAGAATTTAAATTGCATGAGAAGTAAAGGGAATGGGTAAATTGCATGAAATTAAAGAGAACTAAAATTTAAAGTGCTGAATCTTAAAGAACAAGAAATTAAATGGCAGAAACTTAGAACGCAAGGAATGTAAATTGCAGAATCTTAAAGTGCAAGAGATGTAAATGGCTTGGATTGTAAAGGGAATTGGGAATTGGATTTGCAAAAATTAAACAAGGAAAAGTAAAATTCAACAAGCAGAGGAGTAGAAGATAACTTGGATTGAACCGGATCTAAAAACAGAATTGTAAATGAGCATGAAAAGCATTAAACAGAGGATGTAAAATTGGAATTTAGATCTCAAGACCCAAGAGACTAGATAACCAAGTCTAGATCTGAATGCCTTCCTAGATCCAACAAGAACAATTGCAAAGGAAATGTAAATTGCAAAGAAAGTAGATGAAGAAGCAATTAACCGAAACTGAAATTCAATTAAGCAGAGAATTAAACAAGATCCCAAGGTGAGATTGAAACAGATTTCCTTCAATTCTCCAACCCAAGATCCAAGACAATTGTAATTGAAATTGAAAGCAAGAAAACTAAGAGGAAGGGAATTCAATTCTCCTTCCCCGAGACTTAGAAATTAAAATTCACTCAATACCAAAAGCTCTCCGAAATCTCTCTATGAAAACTAAAAGGAAAAGCTCTCTTAAAAACTTAAATCCTATGCTATTTATACACCTTCTTCAAATGGTCTTCAAGCCTTCAATTGGGCCTTTGCTCTTGATGGAATTGGGTTGATAGAGGCCTTGGTTGATTGCACTTGGAGTTTGGAGAAGAACCGAATTGAACCGGGTTTGGAATCATGAAAGCTTGAGTAAAAGTTTGAGTAAAAGTTTGAGGCAAACTTTTACTCCAACTTTTCACATCAGCCACCCTCTTTTGCTGATACCAACGTTGGGGCAAAAGTTTGGGGTCAAACTTTTGCTCCAACGTTGGCCTCCTCTTGCACACTCATGGCGCCAACGTTTGCCAAAAAGTTAGAGGCAAACGTTGGCGCAAACTTTTGCTCTCCAGGGTGTGTTGTTCATGCGCCAACATTTGCCAAAAAGTTTGAGGCAAACGTTGGCGCAAACTTTTTCTCTCCAGGGTGTTGATTTGTGATGCCAAAAGTTTGCCAAAAAGTTTGAGGCAAACTTTTGGTCCAGCTTTTTGCCCAAAAGTTTGCACAAAAGTTTGAGGCAAACTTTTGCTCCAGCTTTTTGCCCAAAAGTTTGCACAGAAGTTTGAGGCAAACTTTTGGTCCAGCTTTTTGCTCCCTGGTTCATTTTCACTTATTCCAAAAGTTTGAGCTAAAGTTTGAGGCAAACTTTTGCTCAAACTTTTTGTCCTCTCTTCCTCCTAGCCATTCCTTCTTGCTTCAACCTTTCTCCAAGCTTTCTTCACCTATCATTAATCAACCAAACACATCAAAGCTATGCTCAAAATCATGAGATATTCATTCTTTCATAATATGTGACAATTATAGCATAAAACCTCATGAAATTGCATTAATTCATACATGGTTGATTAAATCAAAGAAATCATGAAAATCTACCCAATTGGCTTGCTTATGGCTCAAGAAAGTGCATAATTCAATTGAAAACAAAAGAAAAAGGCTAGTGAAACTAGGCTAAGATGACTTGTCATCAATAGTTACTAAACCAAGCAATCAACCTTTCTTACAAACGTTTTGGTTGTCACAAGTAACAAACCCCTTAAAATTGATAACCGAGTATTTAAACCTCGGGTCGTCTTCTCAAGGAACTCCAGGGAAGTATGTTCTTATTATTGGTTATGGAGATTGTAAATTGGGGTTTCAAGAATAAGGAATAAGTAACTTAATGGCGGGTAAATTAAATGGCAATTAAAATAAATAAATAGCTGCAAGAAAAACTTTTGGCAAGGTATGAGAAATTGGAAGTCCAGACTTAGTTATTCTTATCAATAACAATGAAAGTTGAATCTTAATTCCACTTAGTCAACCTTTACTAAAGTAAAGGAAAGTCAAGGGACTAATTAGTTTGATCTTCGAATCCTATTTAATTCCTGAGAAAAGGTTAGGATTATTGAAGCTCAGTTCAATTAGCAAAGATAATAGTTATCAATTATGTTGAGATAAGATAACTCCTGAGTTACTGCTTTCTTAACCAAGACCAGAAGAGAAAAGAGTAAATTTGCTGGAATAAAAAAAATGCCTTAAGATGTAAAGCAACAATAACATAAATTAAAGAAAGCAATCATGAATTGAAATACCTCAAATAACATTAATAAGGGAAATTATAATCTAACATGAAGGGTTCATAAACTAGATTGGAAGAATAAATAAAATTAAAGAACCTGGGATTGAGAGTCACTCCTAAAACTAAGAGAAGTCCTAAATCCCAAGAGAGAGAGGAGAGAACCTCTCTCAAAACTAGATCTAAATCATGGAAAATAACTAAATTGGCGAGCTCTCTCTGAATGGATGCGTTCCCACACTTTATAACCTCTAGTCTATGCCTTCTGGACTTGGATTGGGCCAAAAAGGGCTTCAAAAATTACTGGAAGCGTTTTCTGCAATTGCTGGTGCGTGGCCTCTGTCACGCGTCCGCGTGGGTCATGCGGTCGCGTCATTCGGAGCTTTTCTTGTCACGCGGTCGCGTCAGTCATGTGACCGCATCATATTCGTTCTGCTTAAGGCGCACGGTCGCGTCAGTCATGCGGCCGCGTCGCTGTTGATTCGCGCTTGGCATACGATCGCGTCGTCCAGGCGATCGCGTGGATGCCAGTTTCTTCAGAACTCTGTTTTGCACTTTCCTTCCATTTTTATATGTTTCCTTTCCATCCCTTAAGTCATTCCTGCCTTAGAAGATCTGAAACTACTCAACACACTAATCACGGCATCGAATGGAAATAAAGGTAATTAAAATAATTACTTTTAAAGCATAGAAACCATGCCTTTCACATACATCACATAATAAGGAAGGAGAAGTAAAATCATGCAATTAATATGAATAAGTGGGTGAAGGATTGAATAAATCACTCAAACTAAGCACAAAATATATCATAAAATATGGGTTTATCAACCTCCCCACACTTAAACAATAGCATGTCCTCATGCTAAATTCAAGGTAATAAGTAAGGTTAAAGTGATGGAATGTTATGCAATGCAATCTAATCTAAATGCAACTACCTAAATGCATCATGCAATTCTAATTTATTCACTCATATATAAAGCTTACAGGTAGTTAAATTAATTCACATTCTCAAGGAGTCATATATGTATATATAGCCAAGCCTTAGATAATCAATAAGCACTTTTACAATTGAGATGGGAGAAAAAGCATTTTATGAACTTGCAAGACAATTAGATAATTCAAACAGGGATAAATGTTAATGAGCTATTGAACCCTCACTGGATTTGTGTTTACTCTCTAGTCACTCAGTGTTTATTGGGTTAATCACTCTATTCCTCTTTTTTATTCTTCCTTTCTATAATTTTGTTCTTCATCTAACCAATCAACAATTATAGAATACAGTCATACCAAAAATCATGAGGTCTTTAATTAAGGTTGTAATGGGGCCAAGGTAAAGGTAAGGATATATGTATAAGGCTAAGTGAGCTAATAAGTGAATCCTTAGTTAGACTAAGATCTCACCTAACATACATACTTAGTAAAACAAAACTTCTTTACCTATTTTTCCATATTTTCCCACTTGATGTTACATGCTCATGTTTTAATTTTATTTTTTTATCCCATGTGCATTGCTTTTATTTTGCATTTGGGAAATTCTTTTGTATCTCCTTTATTAAATACTGAAAAATAACTTTTTTTTATGCACATGGTAATTTAATCACTTTGATTTCTCATGAGCATGCTTCCCAAAATTTCTTAATTTGAGTTATTTTATTCCTTTCAACTTTTCTACCTTTTGTTTTTATCATCCATGTTCCCAATAGGTTTGCCATTTTTTAAACTATTCATAATTTTCTATCTTAAGCTAACCAAGGATTCAACTTGGGATTTTATTTTGTTTTTCTGCTTAAGGCTAGTAGTGTGGCTAATATAATAAAAGGGGATTTAAAGGCTCAAGGGGGCTAACAAGGGTGATGTAGAAGGTAGGCTATTTTGGGATAAGTGAGCTAAAATCAAATAATGGCCTCAATCACTCTCTTGGTATATATCTACATTCTATATTCTATATTCTATAATCGGACATATAGATTAAAACAAAGTAAAGAATACCAGAATATAAAAGAAGGGTAGAACACACAGGAAAAAAATTATGGTTTGAATGTAACCATACAATTAAGCTCAAAACTCACAGGCTATGTGTTCTCTAGCTCAAAAATCATTTATCACTTATGTATGTCATGCAGGTTTAGTTAAAAATTCTCATTATTCTCAATGTAAAACTTATATTGAATGGCTTTAAAGTTCTAGTGTTTCTCCTTGATGAAGTGTTGTTAACTAACATGTAATGCTATATATACAAGGTGTGGGTTGTTTTGATTCTGTTAAAGTCTCTAGTTTACTTCCCTTTTTATATTTTCCAATTTAAACTAAGCTATCTTATGCTAAAAAGGGTAAACTATACTAATTAATCTACAATTTCTATAACTAATAAGTTAGAATTGCAACTAAACTAAGTGGCTAAAATATGAACTAAAAATGCAAAATGCAGAAATAAAGTAAAAATACATGAAAGTAGCAATGTATAAGTACTCAGAAAATAAAAATAAAAATAAAGGGAAAAATACAGAAAAATATCCAAAATAAAAGAAAAAGAGTCTGTAGTGGTTCACCAAAATAATATGCCAGAGATGGCGACCTCCCCACACTTAAAATGTAGCATCGTCCCCGATGCTCACTCAAGCCGGGTGTGAAGGGGTGTCATCACTGGAAGGGATGGTAGCTGGGGTCTCTGTGGTGGCTGGCTGAATGTCTGGCTGCTGGAGAGGAGGGGCTGTTTGAATGGGGATCTCAGGATCTGCAGCCTGGATCTGCTGGGGTGCTACCTGCTGGGTGTCTGCCTGCTCTGCCCCTTCCAGGGGATGGGTCTTTGCCTCGGGTGCATCCGCCTCCTCCTCAGATGCCTCGGATGGTGTGTCAGGCTCGGAGGAGATGTCGCCGAATTGTATCATCAGCTTCAGGTGCTCATAGCGTCGCTTGTTGCGATGCTCCATCTGGTCAAGTCGTCGAAACAAGTGGTGCACCAGATGATAGATAGGCTCTGTGACAGGTGGAGGTGCAGTGGTGGTGGCAGGGGTAGGTGGTGCAGCAGTGGAGGAAGAGGGACCGGCAGATGGTGTAGCTGTATCATCAGCAGTGGCAGTCAGGAATGGAGGTCTGTAGCCTAAGGCCAGGAAGTTCCTGCTGTGCAGGATAATCTTCTTGCATTCCGCAGCAGGTGGCCTCTCATCAGCATCCTCCCATGGCACGTCAGCTCGACGGCCCAGCTGTGTAACCAGATAGGGAAAGGGAAGAGTGCCTCGGACGTGGACCCTGGCCATATAGTGCCGGATAAAGCGTGGCAGGTATAGGTCCTTGCCCTCCATCACACACCATAGGAGGGTGATCATAGCGGCTGGTATCTCAGTCTCGTGAGTACTCGGCATAATGTAGTTTCTGAATATCTGATGCCATAGCCGAGCCTCATCATTCAAGTAAATTCGCTTGATCCCTTTCGGCATGGTGGTATTCTGACCCATGATCCAAGGAACTGACGGGTCAAGGTTAATCCGGGCCTTGACTGCATCCCAATCAAATCGCATATAGCGCATATCCTCCTCAGCTTTCTGATAGCCATCTGTCTGATCAGTCTTAGGCAGAAGTTTCAGAACCTCTTCTATTGCCTCCTCAGTAACCAGAATCTGCTTCCCTCTGAGGTTCACTGCATCTAGGGAAGTTTTGAAGTAGTTGCAGTAGAATTTCCTAACCCAAGATGCATTAACCTCAGTCAGAGGTCTCTCCAGAAAGAACCAGCCTCTTTGTTGGATTTGATCAGAGGTATATTGCTGGAGTTCTTCTGGGATCTTCAAAGTTCACTTCAGGTATAGGTTCCTAGAGTTTGCAAACACCGGATACTTCAGCTCACAGTATCGGTTTGCAAACTTTACTGGGTCATTGGCGGGAAGTAGCTGGTCGGCCTTCTCCTGCGGGGTAAAAGCTTTCTCCCGCAAGGAGGCATCATGCATGAGGTCGATGATAGACACGGAGGCTTCTCCTCATTTCCTTTTGCCAGTAGTGGCCTTGCCTTTTCCCTTTCTCTGGGAATCTGACATCCTAAAAAACAGAAAACCAGGATATAATAAAAATAGGAAAGCAAATAGGCAAATAATCAAAGAAAATACAAAGTGGCAAAGGAGCAATAGGATAATGAATATGAGTTAAGTAAAATGTTCATTTAGGATTGTATAGGAGTGTGATGCGTGAGCATCTTGTCTATCTTTTTCTAGTGAATTTGCATCTAATTTGTTGAGTTTAATTAAGAATTAATTATATTTTAGCCACTATGGATGCTATTTTGAGTTTTGTGCAATACTATTTATTTTAGGTAGCATTTGGCAGAATTTGATGAAGTTTCTGCAGAGAAAGAGAAGAAGCCAAGGAGATGACCAGCGAATACCGACGCGGACGCATGGCTCACGCGACCGCACGGAATGGAGAAAATCGCAATGATGCGATCGCATGCCTGACGCGAACGCGTGGACTGGAATCTGCACAAATGACGCGAACGCGTGGACGACGCGGACGCGTCACATGCGCCACGTGCAGAAAATGCAGAAAAACACTGGGGGCGATTTCTGGGCTGTTTTGACCCAGTTTCCAGTCCAGAAATCACAGATTAGAAGCTGCAGAATGGACAAATCAAGTGGTCCCACCCATCAGCTGAAGATTTGTTAATTAATTCGAATTTAAATTCAAATCTTAAATTAGAAAGAGATATTATTTTAAGTTTAATTTTAAATATTAGATTTTTTATTTATTAGGATTAGTTATAAAAAGGGATCTGATGCCATCAGATTGGAACTCTGTACATTTTTACCTGAATCCTTATTTTCTCTTTTCCATGAGCAACTAAACCTCCACTGTTAAGGTTAGGAGCTCTGTCTAATTCTATGGATTAATTTTATTGCTTTTACTACTTTAATTTATGTGTGGATTTATAATTTAAGAATTGTTTTCGCACTTTATTTTATGAATTTGGGTGGAACGGAAGTATGACTCTCTTTCTATTTGAGTTCTTGTAAAACTTGGAAAAGCTCTTTACCTGAACAACAGCTTGAAAACTATTTCTCCTAAATTTTAATTATCTGAATTTAATAGGATACGTGACATATAATCCTTTTACCTCTTAGATAATTAGAGTTTTTGTGGCATATAAACTAGAAATTGATTATCACCCTCTAATTGGAATTAATTGACCAAGGAATTGGTAGTTAATGAATTTTAGGGGAGACTAGGAAGGTCTAAGGAATTAGGGTCTAGTCACATACAGTTTGCCATAAATTAAATCCTGCATAATTAAATTAGTTAGTAAGAAAAGTTAATCCGAAAAAAATAGATAACTCTGAAACCTTAACTATCTTCTCCATATATTATTCCCATCTTAATTACTTGCCTTTCTTCAATATTTTTGATATTATTTAATGTCTTTTATATTGCATCTCAACACTATTTTCTGTCTGTCTAACTAATCCTATCAAATGCTATTGTTGCTTAATCCATCAATCCTCGTGGGATCGACCCTTACTCACGTAAGGTATTACTTGGTATGATCCGGTGCACTTGCCGGTTAGTAAGTGTGGTTATAAAAATACCGCACCAGAGTGAAAAGTCTGAAAAGAAGAAATCACAATCCAAAATGTAATTGAATGCAAGTTAAATAGAAAAATTAACATCATGCCTTGGTTAGAATGTTAAAAGAAAGTGAAAGAAAAGCAAAAAAAAAAAAAAGAAGTTTTGAAAAGGTTAGGTTGCTTAGAGTTAAAATTAGTGAGTTAGTGAAAAATGGGTTAAAGTAAGAGGCATAATGAAAATAGTCCAAGTAACAAGTAATCACAGGTAGAAGCTATACGTAACTCATATTCAAACAAGTAAAATAGTTTGATGATGATTCAAATAGAGATAAAGAAAGCAAAAAAAAGAATCAAACATCAAAATTGCAGTTTAGGAACCAGGAAATCAAAGAGGATAAGAATGCATGCCCTGGAATTCATGAATGGTTTGGTTAAAGCAGAGGAAAACAAAGTTTAAGATTCCAAAATCAAAACATGAATGAAAGTCAAAAAGATTTATAAAAATTTGGGTAGCATTCCGGCTAAAATTGGATTCTCCCGGAAAATAAACAGCAATCAAACAGTTCATGTGAATTAAAAAAATCAAGCTGTAGTTACATATAATGAATATAAACATGAAAATTCAGAGTAAAGAGTAGCAATATACAAGAAATACAGCATATGAACAAGATCACAGCAGCAGCAGATTTACAAATTTGATAAAACAGAAACAAGAACAGTGCAAGTAAACAGACCTAAATCCACTAACCACATCCTAGGCTACCTAACAACCTAAAATCCACTAGAACATCCATATCTAACTAGCCTAGACATGAACATAAACGGAAAAATAAGAATAAACTACGAATGGATAAAAGGGATTGCGTGTTACGGAACCTGGAAGGCCAAATAATGAGAATAGGCATAAAGGTGGCTGGGGGTGGTGATGATGGCGGCGTCCGGTGCTAGGCACGGCGGCTGGCGGTGGTGGGCACGGCGGCATGGCTGTTCGGGGCAGGAGGGAAGAGAGGGTAATGGGGGTAGGGGAAGGGAGGGGGGGACTGGGTGGTCGGCGGCGGCTAGGTGGTGGTTGTGGTTTGGAGGAGGAGAGAAGGAAAGGGGGGGGGTTGAGGGGGGGCGCGAGAATAGGGTTTCGCGTGACCTAGGGGGGTTATAATTTAAATCCACACGGTCGCGTGGGGCACGCGGTCACGTGGCTGGAGCGAAAAAGGTGGTTGACGCGATCGCATGGATGACGCGATCGCGTGGAGAGCAAAAAAGAGTAAATGACGCGATCGCATGGGGCATGCGATCGCGTCACGGAGATTTGTTCTAAACGCACGAATCCAGCATTATTTCAGCGTAACTCTCTGTCTCCTATGGGGTGTTCGTGCAATCCATGTGACGCGGTCGCGTGGGATTGGTATTGTGGGAGGGACCCGATCGCGTGGGTGACGCGATCGCGTGGGCCATTTGTGCGAAACGCACAGTGGCTGCACGATTTTGAACCTAACTTTCTGGACGTTAGATGTTTACACCGATCTCCAGGTCACGCGGCCGCGTGGATGACGCGGTCGCGTGGGAAGTGTAGTTCGCCATTTGACGCGATCGCATGGGTTATGCGGTCGCGTCGCGCACCCTTTTTTTTTTCGCATGAAAAATGCAGAATGCAATGATTATTGTGAATGCTATGCATGATCCCAGGTTTAATAAAATAAAATAAAACTCAAAAATAAAACTAAATAAAAGTGTAAAAGGAACGATCATACCATGGTGGGTTGTCTCCCACCTAGCACTTTTAGTTAAAGTCCTTAAGTTGGACATTGGAAGGGCTTCCTGTTATGGTGGCTTGTGTTTAAATTCATCCAGAAATCTCCACCAATGCTTGGAATGCCAATAGCCTCCGGGGTCCCAAACTAGGCATGTAAAGCTTCTGAACAGCTTCAAACAGATTGTCAGGCTCCCGGGGTGACGAATGTCAGAATAGATTCCAGGATCCCAAGCCTTGTTTTTAGATCCGCCTCCGTCTTGATCTACATGTTTCCATCCGGGCGGTCTAGAAAGTAGATCCTCACCATGGTAACCAAACGTTTTCCATGATCCATTCGATTGAACATGATACCAATCTGTGCACTTCAAGTTGAAGCGTGGAACCTTATTAAACCTTGTACACCAGCTCTGAGCACGAGCCATTTCCCTCTTACTCTTAAAGCCGCAGAGGGCTCTAAGCTGGCCATCTGTTTCAAGTAAACCATATTCAAGTGAAAAAGTAAAGTTAAAAGTTAAGGATTGTACCCACTTGAAGCTTGTATTGGGTGGTAATGGCCTTGAGGAAGGTGTTTCTGGTGGTTCTGTAAGTTCTGCTCCCTGGTAATCTTCTGTGAATTTCTCCACTTCTTTGCAAGGATCTTCAAACGCATCATCACCCAGGTCAAAGTCTTCTATGTCTTCCTCATCACTCGAGTCATAGATTGGAGGTTGAGAGAAATCTACCTCCGCATCATCTTCGTATTCACTCGGGGAAGATACTTCAATCTTAGAGAATTCACTTGCGGATGCAAGTTCATCACTAAGAAAACTTGACTTGTGACTATCATCATCAAGAGAATTTGCTTCTTGGATTATTCCGTCTGATTCTTCATAAACAATTTGCCTTGGGGATCGTGTGCTATCCTCCTTAGCATTAACTGTAATGTCCTTGACGGATTTCTCTTCAGTTCTGGATTCCCATGGAGGTTCAGCATCTCCCAGATCTTCAACCAACTCTTCTTCTTGTACAATGACAGCTTCTTCTACTTGTTCTAGTACGAATTCATGCTCTGTCTTGTCCACTGGAGTCTCTAGTGTTTCCTTCATGCTACACTCTTCATTAGATAGTCCACATGGGGCTGTGGTCGGTCCTTGAATGTTCGCGCGTTTAGAAGCTAATTGAATTACTGCTTGCTCCAGTTGTCGAATGGTTGTTTGAAGTTTATTTACTGTTGCCTTGAGGCGAACCTCTGATTCTCTGGGTGATGGATTTGGACATGAAACATAGGGAAGTGGTGGTGCTTGGGAGTGATTGGATTGGAACTGGGGTAGGAAAGGATCATACGGTGGCGAATGGTGAAGAGAAGCTTGTGAGTGTGGTGGTTCGAGGTTATGTTGAGAGGATGGTCTATAGGCACGGGGTGGGGCTTGTTGGTAGTTTAGATCCTTTTGACTCCATCCATCCTTGATTGTTTTGACCTTGATGCATATTCCTACTGTAACTTCTATTTCCTTCAACAAAGTTAGAACCAAACTCAAAGCGAGAGGGGTGAGAGTTCATAGTAGCAATTAAAAATAAAAAGGAGAAACAAAAATAAATAAACAAGTAAAAGAAAAATATGTACAATAACCAATAATAAGGCACATGTTAGCACAAATCCCCGACAACGGCGCCATTTTGAAAGAGCTGAAGATTGATGGTTTAGAAGTTATGGTAAATACTCGTTGCAAGTATAGTTACTAAACCAAGAAATCAACCTTTCTAACAAACGTTTTGGTTGTCACAAGTAACAAACCCCTTAAAATTGATAACCGAGTATTTAAACCTCGGGTCGTCTTCTCAAGGAACTGCAGGGAAGTATGTTCTTATTATTGGTTATGGAGATTGTAAATTGGGGTTTCAAGAATAAGGAATAAGTAACTTAATGGCGGGTAAATTAAATGGCAATTAAAATAAATAAATAGCTGCAAGGCAAACTTTTGGCAAGGTATGAGAAATTGGAAGTCCAGACTTAGTTATTCTTATCAATAACAATGAAAGTTGAATCTTAATTCCACTTAGTTAACCTTTACTAAAGCAAAGGAAAGTCAAGGGACAAATT
>NC_029785.2:53761496-53796949 GCF_000816755.2 Arachis ipaensis
TATCAATAACAATGAAAGTTGAATCTTAATTCCACTTAGTCAACCTTTACTAAAGTAAAGGAAAGTCAAGGGACTAATTAGTTTGATCTTCGAATCCTATTTAATTCCTGAGAAAAGCTTGGGATTATTGAAGCTCAGTTCAATTAGCAAAGATAACAGTTATGAATTATGTTGAGATAAGATAACTCCTGAGTTACTGCTTTCTTAACCAAGACCAGAAGAGGAAAGAGTAAATTTGCTGGAATAAAAAAATGCCTTAAGATGTAAAGCAACAATAACATAAATTAAAGAAAGCAATCATGAATTGAAATACCTCAAATAATATTAATAAGGGAAATTATAATCTAACATGAAGGGTTCATAAACTAGATTGGAAGAATAAATAAAAATAAAGAACCTGGGATTGAGAGTCACTCCTAAAACTAAGAGAAGTCCTAAATCCCAAGAGAGAGAGGAGAGAACCTCTCTCAAAACTAGATCTAAATAATAGAAAATAACTAAATTGGTGAGCTCTCTCTGAATAGATGCGTTTCCACACTTTATAACCTCTGGTCTATGCATTCTGGACTTGGATTGGGCCAAAAAGGGCTTCAGAAATTGCTGGAAGCGTTTTCTGCAATTGCTGGTGCGTGGCCTCTATCACGCGTCCGCGTGGGTCACGCGGTCGCGTCATTCGGAGCTTTTCTTGTCACGCGGTCGCGTCAGTCATGCGACCGCGTCATATTCGTTCTGCTTAAGGCGCGCGATCGCGTCAGTCATGTGGCCGCGTCGCTGTTGATTCGCGCTTGGCACGCGATTGCGTCGTCCATGCGATCGCGTGGATGCCAGTTTCTTCAGAACTCCATTTTGCACTTTCCTTCCAATTTTATATGTTTCTTTTCCATCCTTTAGGTCATTCCTGCCTTAGAAGATCTGAAACTACTCAACACACTAATCACGGCATCGAATGGAAATAAAGGTAATTAAAATAATTAATTTTAAAGCATAGAAAACATGCTTTTCACATACATCACATAATAAGGAAAGAGAAGTAAAATCATGCAATTAATATGAATAAGTGGGTGAAGGATTGAATAAATCACTCAAACGAAGCACAAAATATATCATAAAATATGGGTTTATCAATTACCTGCACGTAAATCAACAGTATCAGTAGAAGAGGAGCTTGTTTCTTCCTCGGATGGTGCTTCAGATTCGCCCTCAGATGAGATTGGTGAATTGGTAAGAACAACTTCACCACCCCCAGAGGCTAACCGACGCCGAGCTCGCCTAATTCATGAAATAGTTCTTTCAATTTCGGGATCAAACGCGGCTAAGCTCGAGTCAGATAGTGAACGCGTCATTCAATGAAAGAAACATACAGCTCATGGTAATAAAATAAAATAAAAATATGCGAATATGTAAAATTAAAAGTATTTACACTAACTAATAATTTAGCACACTATTGCAACTCCCCGGCAACGGCGCCAAAAATTGATGTGGGCGAAAATTTGCCAATTAAGAATTTATAATAAGAACAGCGTTGCAAGTACAGTTCTTAACTGACGAAAGTTCTACTTATCAATTTAAAAGGGTTGTCACAAAATTAGAATAAAAATACTGGGAGTAGAAATCCCAGGTCGTCTCCCAACGAGTTGACAAAAGGGTGCTATTTTATTAGTTAGAAATTTTCCGAGAAATTTTAAGAGTTGGAGAACAGAAAAATAAGTGATTGTAAATTAAAGCAATGTAAATTAAAAGAGATTTATGTATTCAAAGTAAAAAGCCTTGACTGGGAGAAGATTAGTCGGAAGTTCTATCCTTGTTGGATTTTCTTAAGTATGATAGTAAAAGGTTGTTGTTTTTACTTAGTTAACCCTTACCGAATAAAGAAAAGTCAAGTAATTGAGCTAACTCTTATCCACAAGTCCTAATCCTCTCCTTATGGAAGGATTAGCATTAGTAAATAGAGAATTAGCCAACAACTTTCAATTAAAACCACCACTTGAGTATTCCAACTCAAGGGTCTCCTTTCAATCAACTCCCAAGTCAAGTTGGGAGTCTACTCCATTGACATGAATACAACGTTCACAGACATATAAAGGGAATAAAAGGAAGACATGATAAACTTAAACAAAATAATAACTGAAAATCAATTAAAGGTAAAAATAGTTCTTTGCATTAATAAATCCCAAAATCATAAACATACGTATCTGAACAGGGTTAATGGGCAATAAAAGAGTAAAGGAATAAGAAAACAAACTAGAATAATAGAAACTTCAACGGAGGTAGTGACTCTTCTGAATATCCAAAGCAAAAGCATAAAAAGCATAAAAGCTAGAACTATGAATGTGAAGAAAACCTAGAGGAGAATGATTTCTCTCTAAGATTTCAATCTAAAACTAAAACTATGCAAATGAGAATGTGTGTTGAGTCTCTGCTTGTCCCCTGGCTCTAGTCTGTGTTTTTCGGCCGAAAATTGGGTCCAAACTCAGCCCAAAATTGCCCCCAGTGTTTTCTGCGATTTCTGCAGGTAGTGCATGTCATGCATACACGTCAGTCACACGAACGCGTCGCTGGTCATCTTCGCGCGTCACGCGTACGCGTCAGGCATGCGCACGCATCGCCGTGCAAACTCCAATTCACGCGCATGCGTGAGCCACGCGTGCGCGTCGCTCCTCGCTGGTTGTCTCCTTTATTTCTTGTGTTCCTTCCATTTTTGCAAGCTTCCTCTCCATCCTCTAAGCCATTCTTGCCCTATAAAGCCTGAAAACACTTAACACACAGATCACGGCATCGAATGGTAAAAAGGGAAATTAAAATACACAATTTAGAGGCTTAGGAAGCAAGTTTTCAACCATAGAATAAAATTGGGAAGGAATTGTAAACTCATGCAAATTGTATGAATAAATGTGCAAAGGCTTGATAAAAAAGCACTCAATTGAGCGCAAGATAAACCATAAAATAGTGGTTTATCACAGCCCTCCGGAACCACAACAGCAACCTTGCGAAGAACCTCTGAGAAGGTAATCGGAATAAAAAGCACCTCTTAATGTGTAAGTTTTACTTAAAATCTCTTTTATTAGTTTTGATGGTATATATAATAGTAATTTCGGTTTATTCCTTAGTTTATTTGAGGTTCATTTGAATCTAGATATGAATTCGTTGTGTTTTTTTCTATGATTGAGTCTAAATTACTGTTTGTTCAAATCTGGAGTAATTTCGGTTCATTACTTCGTTTATTTGAGGTTCATTTGAATGCAGAAATGAATTCGATGTGTTTTTCTTGATGATTGAGCTTTTTTTACTACTAATTAAAATATGAAGTAAATTCAGTACAGCTGCCCTTCGAAACCCCAACACTAGGCCTGCAAAGAATCTTATGCAAGGCAAATGGATCAAGAACCTCCACAAAATGTGTAAGTTTTAGTTAATATCCTTTTTATTAGTTTTGATGTTATATCATAAAGCTTTTTGATTATTAGTTAAAACTTTTCTCTATCGTCTTGCAGTTCTACCTGTCCTCGGCATTGGGAAGATGATGCACCTTAATAGAGAGGATCACGATGGTTCAGAAATTTAGCAAAACAATTTCTTCGTTGATAGCATAGTCCAAACCAACAAATAACCCTCTCAATCAAATTTTAAAATTTCTAATTCAAATTAACCGAGAGTAATCAAACCTCGGGTCATCTTCCCTAGGAACTAGTGCCAATAAGCACACAATTTTGGCTGTGAAGAGCGAGGAATTTTCAATGATGAAGGAAGCAATAAAGAGATAAAAGAACGATCCAAAATTGCAATTAGTCAAGTAATAAAGGAATAAAATAACTTTGTATGTAATATGGACAAGTAAGACTCAAAATTGATGGAAAAGTGGTTCAAAACATAAATGAAGCCTTGACTTGGGATGAGTTATGGAATTCCTTCCTTGCCATAACCACAACTATGATAATTATGATGGATTAATCTCACCTAGTCAATTCTTAACATCGAAGAGTAAGTCAAGTGAGCATAATTGTGCTTAATTCGTAAATCCTAACTAACTTACTAATTACCTTAGTAAGAAGCTAGCGTTAGTGGAAACAAGGACAATTAACAACCCAAGAATTATCACTAAATATCGGACATTATGACTCTAATAATCCATATACTCATTTCCCCAAGCCAATGGGTGGAAATTTACCCCATAATCAAAATTGGCATTTCATCAAACACATAGTGGGCATAATCATAAAACATGGCAAAATTGGAAAATTACTTAAAACTATGAACAACCAATGATAAAAAATCAACACTAGTAACTCAAACAAACATATAATAACCATCAAACATCAAATTCATTAACTCAAACTCACAATTGCAAAACTATGTATATATTGACAAAGGAAATTAAAGTATAAGAAAATGTAGAACAAGTAGTGCAATAAAAGAGAAAATTAAGAAAATACTTACAATGAAAATAGCTAGAATCTAAGATCAAAATTGGGAATTGAAAACTTGTAGATAAACCCTAATTACATCCTAAGAAATTTGAGAGAAAACCTAAACTAAACTACCCTAAAACTATCTTAAGTGTGTTGTATGATGTATATTAGTGTATGGTGTTGCTTGCCCCTTCATATATGCTTTAGCACCTTTAGAAATGGGCTAAAAAGCCCTCAAAATTGCGAGCCACGTGACTTTTTAATGAAGTCACGCGCTGGTACTTGTCTGTATGCACAGAAGTTGTGCATGGGTACACTTGCTTATTTCTGTTCTGTGCATACGCACAGAAGTTGTGCGTAGGTACACTTGCTGATTTTGACCCTTGTGCGTAGGCACAGAAGGTGTGCGTAGGCACACTCTGAAATGCTTCTCTCTTTTGATTTCTTCATGTTTCCTCCCAATTCTATGCTTTTCTTCCACTCTTATCAAGCCATTCCAACCTATTATACCTAAATCACTCATCAAAACCATCAAGGCATCGAATAGAATGAAAGTGAAATAAAATTGATTAAATTAAGCATAAAATAGCATGTTTTCCCAATTGGGCATGATTTAGAGAGAAAACACAAAAGCATGCTATTTAGGTGAATAAATGTGGGTTTATATGATGAAATCCACTCAAATCAAACCAAAATTTATCATCAAATATGGATTCATCAATTCCTCCACACTTAAATAATAGCATGTCCTCATGCTAATCATAATCAAAGGAGACGGGTAAAAGGACAAGCAACTTATTCAATGAAAATACTTATATGCATGCAACTATGCAAAATGCTATCTATCTATATCTATACTATGGTCTCTATTGAGTTTGGCAAAAACAAACAATAGAATTCCAATCAATCCAAAATAAATCCTTAGGGCTAAGGCAAGAAAATATAGCAATATGATTAATGTCCAAAGATTTGATTTGAAATTTCCAAAAACTAACAAGCAACTTGCAAGAAGATACAAGATAAGAAATGAGAACATAGAATTGAGCAATTGAACCCCTCACCGGATGTGTATACACTCTAGTCGCTCAGTTTGTAGGGCTTATGGTGCGTGGCAGAAGTTAGGCCAATTAAGAGATTATAATATAATAGAACAGCGTTGCGAGTATAGCTCTTAACCAGCTAAAATCCGCCTCACCAATTTAGAAGAGTGTCACAAAAATTCTGAATAAAAATACTGGGAGTATGAGTCCCAGGTCGTCTCCCAACGAGTTGCGAGAAAGGATGCTATTTTATTAATTAGGAATTTCCAAGAGAGTTTAAGTTTGGATAACGAGTAATTAAATAATTGTAAATTAAAGCAATAAAAACTAAGAATGATTATTAATATTCTAGATAAAAAGCCTTGACTGAGGGAATGATTAATTGGAAGTTCTATCCTTGTTGGGGTCTCTTAAGTGTAGTATTAAAAAGGTTATTGTTTTCACTTAGTTAACCCTTACTAAATAAAGGAAAGTCAAGTGATTGAGCTAACTCTTATTCGCAAATCCTAGTCCTCTCCCTTGGGAAGGTCTAGCGTTAGTAAATACAGAACTAGCCAACAATTTCCAATTCAACCATCACTTAAGCCTTCCAACTCAAGTGTCTCCTTTTAATCAACCCCCATATCAAGTATGGAGTCTACTCCATTGACATGAATATAATGCTCATAGAAATATAAAAAGAAGACATAATAAATTGAATAAAATAAAGCTTTGAAAATTAATTAAAGATAAAGTAATCCTTTTCACTAACAATCCATGAAAATAATCCAACTATCACTTTAAACAAGAATTAAGAATATGGAATAAATAAAAGAGCAAGTAAGGAAACAAACTCGAATAGTATCTTCAACGGAGGTAATGACTCTTTAATATCCAAAAGCAAAACAAATAAACTATGAATGTAAAGGAGAACCTAGAGGGAGAGTAATCCTCTCTAAATTCAGATTTAAAAACCTAAAACTATCCTAATAAGATTATGTGAATGTATCTCTGTGTGTGTGTTGAGTCTCTGCATGTTTTCTGGCTTTATTCTGTGATTCTAGGCCGAAAACTAGGTCAAAACGCAGCTCAAAATCGCCCCCAGCGTTTTCTGTTAATTCTGCAGATCGCGAAGGTCACGCGTACGCGTCGTCTACGCGCGTGTCATTTGGCGAATTTCCTTGTCACACATACGCATCGTCCATGCATTCGCGTCATTTGTGCAGACTCCAATCCACGCGTACGCGTCAGGCACGCACACGCGTCGCTACAATTTTCTCCATTATGCGCACTCGCGTGAGCCATGCGCGCACGTCGGTGTTCGCTGGTCATCTCCTTAGTTTCTTGTGTTCCTTCCATTTTTGCAAGCTTCCTCTCCATCTTCTAAGCCATTCCTGCCCTATAAAGCCTGAAACACTTAACACATGGATCACGGCATCGAATGGTATAAAGGAGAATTAAAATATACTAATTAAAGATCTTTAGGAAGAAAGTTTTCAATCATAAAACAATATTAGGAAGGGATTATAAAATCATGAAATTAGTATGAATAAGTGGGTGAAGACTTGATGAAACTACTCAATTAAACACAAGATAAACCATAAAATAGTGGTTTATCAGCTTAATTACTCAATTCTGCTTTAATCATGTTTTGTAGGATTTACTAGTCATCTGACAATCAACAACATTTGATGCATGAATGCAAATATCATGAGGTCTTTGGAGGGTTGTAATGGGGTTAGGGTAAGGGTAGGATTAATATAGTTAAGTGGACTAGTAGATTGGATCTTTTATTAGCTCAAGTGTCCCACCTAATCCTATATTAACCTTTTTACACTAAAAGAAAAACAAGCTAACTTCCCATTCATTCCCTTTTTTCACACTCACTCATACATTCTTCTTTCTAATTCAACCACATATGCATCCTTTATATACATTCTTATTATCATTCATTTTTCTTTTCTATTTTTTCTTTTCTCTTCTTTTTTCTTCTTTTTTTTAAATAAACAAAGCATGTACACCAAAATTTTTCTTTTCTTTTATCATAAAAAAGAGATGCATATGTTTTCAGTAATGAATGCATGAATGTTTACCCAATTTGCCAAATTTTCTCAATGAATACTCAAAGTAAACTCACTACCAATGTTTCCCCCACAAATTTCCCCCCACTTGAGTAACACACTCTCTTCAATCCAAGCTAATCAAAGATACAATTCATGGACATTAATAGTTTTTCACTTAGGGAGAAAGATGTGCTTCAAATTAGAACAAAAGGGGAATCAAAAGGCTCAAAATTGGGTTACAATAGTAGATATAAGGGTTGGCCATATGGGTTAGTGAGTTCAATTAAAAAATGGCCTCAATCATACTAAATGCATTCAAAATATTAAATATAGAACATAAAGACTCAAACAAATCTAAGATCACAATCGCAAAGGAGTATAACACACAAGAATAAAATTTATGGTTGAAAATGTGCAACCATTCATTAAAGCTCAAGTCTCACTAGGTGTTTTGTTCAAGCTCTTTTCTATGTTCCATAAGAAAAATACTTCAAGCAAGTTGAAAAACAAGTTTCAAATCTAATCAATGGAATGACCTAAAAGAGATTTCTTGTAAATTCTTTTGTTGTTTTTACCAACTTTATTTCCTATACTAGGTAACATGCAAATATTTACTACTATAAAGGTATAAGCAAACTAAGATATATGTATAAGCAAACTAAGTAAAATGTAATAAAATGAAATACTAACTAATATTCACAAAAAACATAACTACTAAAAACTAAAAAAAATAGTTCAAAGTGTTAGAAAGAAAAATTTATGCCCCAAAAATTGCGGATCCTTCCCCACACTTAAACGTTGCACGGTCCTCCATGCATGCACATAATCCGGGGGTGAAGAGATGTGAGGCTCCACCTTTAGCTGGTGGGCACCGGGGCTCAGGTCGTTGTATAAAACAAACAAGCAAGAATTGAGGAAAACGTTTATATGAGTGTGGTACGATAGAAGACAATGTGTGTATTCTAAGTGTGCACACAGTTTAGAACACACACATTGGCCGGGTAGAACGATAACCACAAAAGTAAAATAAAAAGCATGTGTTCCTCAATTAAGTGGCCTAGGTTGTAAGTAAAGCATAAGTAAGAGTTAAGGCACAAACAAACCTAGGTAACCACAACTAAAGTGAATTGAATATATGGTGCACGAAATTGTGATTCACGCTTTTCACAACTCCACAAAACTAACCAGCAAGTGCACCGGGTCATCCAAGTAATACATTACGTGAGTAAGGGTCGATCCCACGGAGATTGTCAGCTTGAAGCAAGCTATAGTTATCTTGTAAATCTCAGTCAGGCGGATTGAAATGGTTATGAGGTTTTGATAATTAAAAGATAAATAAAACATAAAATAAAGATAAAGATGCTTATGTAATTCATTGGTGAGAATTTCAGATAAGCGTTTGGAGATGCTTTGTTGCTTCTGAACCTCTGCTTTCCTATTGTCTTCTTCCAATCATGCGTGCTCCCTTCCATGGCAAGCTGTATGATCCTCTCGGATGAAAAATACCAGGTACAGCTACCGCACGGCTAATCATCTGTCGGTTCTCACTAGCGTCGGAATAGGATCTTTATCCTTTTGCACACTGTCACTGCGCCCAACATTCACAAGTTTGAAGCTCGTCACAGTCATCCCTTCCCAGATCCTACTCAGAATACCACAGACAAGGTTTAGACTTTCCGGATCTCAGGAATGCTGCCAATGGTTCTAGCCTATACCACGAAGGTTCTAATCTCAGAATCGGATGCTCTATTGTCAGGAGAGACGATGCGAATCGCGGATCAGAGACCCAAGAGAATATAATCTGGCTGTCGTCCAGTGACTACGTTGAACATCATGTAGACCGTTTGTGGTTGTCAGGCACGCAGATCTTGGCTAAGCGAGTAACGAAGATAGTGGGTGATTGTCACGGGTCACCCCTTCATTCTGACTTAACTGAATTAAGTACAAGAGTATATCTTGGAGAAGAAGTAAGCGTGAATTGAAAGAAAAACAATAGTACTTTCATTAATTCATGAACGACAGCAGAACTCCACACCTTAATTTATGAGGTGTAGAAACTCCACCGTTGAAAATACATAAGAGAAAAAGGTCTAGGCATGGCCGTGTGGCCAACCTCCAAATGTAACATAAGATAGTCTCCAAAGTATTTAAAAGATATGAATACAATAATAAAAAGTGCTATTTATACTAAAACTAGTTACTAAGTATTATAGAAAATAAGTAACTAAGTGTAGATAGTGCAGAAATCCACTTCCGGGGCCCAGTTGGTGTGTGCTTGGGCTGAGCATTGAGATTTACACGTGCATAGGCCTTTTCTAGAGTTAAACGCCAGCTTGGATGTCAGTTTGGGCGTTTAACTCCAGTTCTGGTGCCAATTCTAGCGTTTTACGCCAAAAAAGGGTCTTTGGTAGGCATTTAAATGCCAGTTTGGGCCATCAAATCTCGGGCAAAGTGTTGACTATTATACATTTCTGGAAAGCCCAAGATGTCTACTTTCCAACGCAATTAAGAGTGCATCAATTGGGCTTTTGTAGCTCCAGAAAATCCACTTCGTGTACAAGAGGGTCAGAATCCAACAACATCTCCAGTCCTTTCTTAGCCTCTGAATCAGACTTTTGCTCAGGTTCCTCAATTTCAGCCAGAAAATACCTGAAATTACAAAAAAACACACAAACTCATAGTAAAATTCAGAAATGTTATTTTTGCATAAAAACTAATAAAAATATAATAAAAGTAACTAAAACATACTAAAAACTACGTAAAAACAATGTCAAAAAGCGTATAAATTATCCGCTCATCAATATATGAGATATTGGATATTAAAATTGTGCAAGTGAAAGCGCAAGATGAATGTAAAATGGCACAATCAACAATAACTAATTCCATGATGAAAAGAAAACTACTTGTTCATCCTTAAACATAATGAAATACTCACATGGTAAAGGTACTCATTGCAAAAAGTGATAAGCTTAATAAGAATCAAGTTGAGTCACTCAAACAAATGCAAAGCATTAACAAGAAACAAGTACCGGTCATGTGATGAATTTGATATGAAAATCATGATGAACAAGTAATTTCAACTGAATTCACTTAATTTAATATGCACTCCTAAATAATTTGTCCTAGGATACGATCAAAACATGAATCATCAAACCCACTAGGTCCTAGTATTTAAAGCAAAGTATAAGTGCATTGATGAAATTCAATCAAGAAGCAACCCAATCAACATCAATCAAATACTTGGAATTTATTTAATTAACAAACAACTAAACCAAAACTAATATAATTACTAAAATGAAAATGAGATGCAGTGAAAACTAAGTAAAATAAGTAGAAAAACAAGGGAAAATCAAGAGAAGAGAGGGGTGGAGGGGGCGGAAGTGTGTTAGGGCTTAATTCAAAGTGCAATCAAAATTTTGCCCAAAACAACACTGGTGCGTATGCACACAGGGTGAAACAGAGAAAGTGAGTGGACGCACAAGCGTATGCGAACGCTCTGAGCAGATAGAGGATTAAGAAGTGTGCGTATGCACAAGTGTGTGCACACGCACAGAAGACTCTTTTTTTTAATAACTTGGGGAAGGATCATGTGTGCGCGTGCACTAGGGACCGTGCACACGCACAAGAACAAAAATGTATACGGGTTCACATGCACAAGGCGTGCCAGTGCTCCCAGCAGAAAGGGTGAAAGCTGGTGTGTGGACGCACAAGGCTGTGTGCGCGTACAGAGTGCGAAAAGAGGTTTGTGTGCATATGCACAGATGGGTGCGCACGCACAAAGCGCAAGAAAAATAGGGGAGCACCCACGCACAAGTCGTGCGAGCGCTCTTAACAGAGGACGCATAGGCTTGTGTGCGCGCGCACAAAGAGGTGCGCATGCACAGAGCGCAAAATATAAAGATTGTGTGCGTACGCATAAGAGTGTCCGCACGCACAGTGCCCTGTTTTTCGAAAAACTTTTCTTCAAATTCTAGGGCAGTCTACCTTAGCTCAACAAAAGTTCGACCCATCAACATTCAAAAATCCATAAATGCGTGATCCATATGAAAATTAACCTACTAAACTCAAAATTAAACTAATCCTACGCTAGCTAAGATAAACAAAAATGCAATTAAGCCAAATTATAAACAAACAGAAGGGTTGGAAAAATGTTACCATGGTGGGGTGTCTCGCACCTAGCACTTTAGTTTATAGTCCTTAAGTTGGACTTTTTGAGGAGACTCTTGTTAGGGTGGCCTATGTTTCCACTCCTCATTGAATTTCCATCCAAGCTTGCACTTCAAAGCTCCTCCGGGATCCCATATTCTAGTTTCCTATTCTCCTTCTTGTTGATCTCTATGCTTCAAGCCAGATGGACGAATGGACAAAATATCAAATTACCCTTAACGCATCCCAACATTTTCCGGAAACCACTCATTTGTGCTTCACACCATGCTTGAATCCCAAAGCTTGAATTGTCTTTCTTAATGAGCTTTGGATTCCCTTGGCAACCATCACTCCTTCCTCCACTATGTAACAACTTAAGAAGAGCCTTAATATTAAATATGTTTAAAGTCGTTGTAATATCCAAGCTATCAGAGTGGTACAGCCGATAGCGTGATATTCTGGCGGCAAGAGTGTCACGGTAAATGCACTAGGCAATACCAAGTAATTCCTTTTAACTTTTTATTTTACATCTTATGCTTTTAATTAGAGTATCTTGGTTGATGATTTTAGTTTCGTATCTTTTTCTTAGAAAAAATACCCCTAAAATCCCCGATTAAAATTTTTAGAACAAATAATTGAATGAAAAACAGAGTTTACTTGAGGTTCAAATATGGAGTAAATTCGGTTCATTTCTATGTGGTTTAATTGAGGTTTATTTGAATCCAAAAATAAATTTGATATGTTTTTAATCCTCCGATTTTAATCTTAGTTGATGATTTTAATTTGGTATCTTTTTTATTAGGAAAAATACCCCTGAAATTCGGGTAAGAGTTTTTAGAAGAAGGAAATGGCATGAAAAAAAAAGGAAAAACAGAGTTTACAACCTCCAAATATGTAAGTTGAAATATTTACGTTGGTCTTTTAGATCTAGGTAATAATTTTTGTTAAATTAATCACACAAAATCTTTGTTTAATTGTTAGCAGCAATATACTTGATTCTCAACTATAAATCATAGCGGTTGGAGAAGAAATTCATTCTCAACCTCTGGATATGTGAGTTTTTCAATGTTCAGCTTTCAGTTTCTCAGTTCCTATTCTAATCATTCAACATTAACTTCTTCCTTGTTACCTTCTTTAGAGTTCCTATTGCAGTGTCTCTTCCAAGTTCTCTTGTAGAAGAGATAATAAAACATCAAAAGACCTTTACCAAGTCAAACAGAAAAAGCTTCTATAAATGAGTAAGTTGTACTTAAAATTATTTTTATTAGTTTTAATGGTATAGGATAATAATTTCAGGTCAATATTGAACTCTTTTTTGTTTAATGCAGCAGCCCTTCGGAACCACAACAGCAACCCTGCGAAGAACCTCTGGCAAGGCAATTGGAACAAAAAGCACCTCTTAATGTGCAAGTTTTACTTAAAATATTTTTTATTAGTTTTGATGGTATATATAATAGTAATTTCGGTTTATTCTTTAGTTTATTTGAAGTTCATTTGAATCCAGATATGAATTCGCTGTGTTTTTTTCTATGATTGAGTTTAAATTACTGCTCCGGAGTAATTTTAGTTCATTACTTCGTTTATTTGAGGTTCATTTGAATCCAGAAATAAATTCGATGTGTTCTTCTTGATGACTGAGCTTTTTTTGCTACTAGTTCAAATATGAAGTAAATTCATTACAGCTGCCCTTCGAAACCCTAACACTTAGTCTGCAAAGAATCTTATACAAGGAAAATGGATTAAGAGCCTCCACAAAATGTGTAAGTTTTAGTTAATATCCTTTTTATTAGTTTTGATGTTATATCAAAATTCTTTTTGATTATTGGTTAAAACTTTCCTCTATCGTCTTGCAGTTCTCCCTGTCCTCGGCATTGGGAAGATGATGCACCTTGATAGAGAGGATCACGATGGTTCAAAAATTTAGCAAAAAAATTTCTTCATTGATAGCATAGTCCAAACCAACAAATAACCCTCCCAATCAAAGTTTAAAATTTCTAATTCAAATTAACCGAGAGTAATCAAACCTCGGGTCGTCTTCCCTAAGAACTAGTGCCAATAAGCGCACAATTTTGGTTGCAAAAAGCGAGGGATTTTCAATGATGAAGCAAGCAATAAAGAGATAAAAGAATGATCCAAAATTGCAATTAATAAAGTAATAAAGGAATAAAAGAACTATGTATGTAATATGGATAAGTAAGACTCAAAATTGATGGAAAAGTGGTTTAAAACATAAATAAAGCCTTGACTTGGTATGAGTTATGGAATTCCTTCCTTGCCATAACCACAACTATGATAATTATGATGGATTAATCTCACCTAACCAACTCTTAACATCAAAGAGTAAGTCAAGGGAGCATAATTGTGCTTAATCCGCAAATCCTAACTAACTTACTAATTACCTTAGTAAGAATCTAGCGTTAGTGAAAACAAGGACAATTAACAACCCAAGAATTATCACTAAATGTCGGACATTGTGACTCTAATAATTCATATACTCATTTCCCCAAGGCAAGGGGTTGAAATTTACCCCATAATCAAAATTGGCATTTCATCAAACACATAGTGGGCATAATCATAAAACATGGAAAAATTGGAAAATTACTTAAAATAATGAACAACCAATGATCAAAATCAACACTAGTAACTCAAACAAACAAATAATAACCATCAAACATCAAATTCATTAACTCAAACTCAAAATTACAAAACTATGTATATATTGACAAAGGAAATTAAAGTGTAAGAAAATGTAGAACAAGTAGTGCAATAAAAGAGAAAATTAAGAAAATATTTACAATGAAAATAGCTAGAATCCAAGATCAAAATTGGGAATTGAAAACTTGTAGATAAACCCTAATTACATCCTAAGAAATTTGAGAGAAAACGTAAACTAAACTACCCTAAAACTATCCTAAGTGTGTTGTATGATGTATATTAGTGTATGGTGTTGCTTGCTCCTTCATATATGCTTCAGCACCTTCAAAAATGGGCCAAAAAGCCCTCAAAATCGTGAGCTACCTGACTTTTTAATGAAGTCGCGCGCTGGTACTTGTGGTAACGCACAGATGTGTGCGTACGCACACTTGCTGATTTTTCCTCCTATGCGTACGCACAGAAGTTGTGCATGGGCACACTTGCTAATTTTCATTCTCTGCGTACCCACAGAAGTTGTGCGTAGGCACACTTGCTAATTTTGACCCTTGTGCGTAGGCACAGAAGGTGTGTGTAGGCACACTCTGAAATGCTTCTCTCCTTTGATTTCTTCATGTTTTCTCTCAATTCAATGCTTTTCTTCCATTATTATCAAGCCATTCCAACTTATTACACCTGAAATCACTCATCAAAACCATCAAGGCATCGAATGGAATGAAAGTGGAATGAAATTGATTAATTTAAGCACAAAATAGCATGTTTTCACAATTGGATATAATTTAGAGAGAAAACACAAAAGCATGCTATTTTGGTGAATAAATGTGGGTTTATTTCATGAAATCCACTCAAATCAAACAAAAATTTATCATCAAATATGGATTCATCACACCTTCCTTCAGCCTTGGCATAAGTCCCCTAGCCTTTCAACCAAGTCAAATAGAAAAAGCTTCTATTAATGAGTAAGTTGTACTTAAAATTCTTTTTATTAGTTTTAATGGTATAGGATAATAATTTCGGGTCATTTTTGAACTCTTTTTTGTTTAATGCAGCAGCCCTCTGGAACCACAACAGCAACCCTGCGAAGAACTTTTGGCAAGGCAATTTGAACAAGAAGCACTTCTTCATGTGTAAGTTTTACTTAAAATATTTTTTATTAGTTTTGATGGTATATAATAGTTATTTCGGTTTATTCCTTAGTTTATTTGAGGTATATTTAAATCCAGATATGAATTCACTATGTTTTTTTTATGATTGAGTCTAAATTACTTCTTGTTCAAATCTGGAGTAATTTCGGTTCATTACTTCGTTTATTTAAGGTTCATTTGAATCCATAAATGAAGTAAATTTGGTTCATTATTAGACTATTTTCTATTTATTACACCTGTCCTCTAGAACCCCAACACCAAGCTTGCAAAGAATCTTCTGCAAGGCAAACGGATCAAGAACCTCCACAGAATGTGTAAGTTTTAATTAATATCCTTTTTATTAGTTTTGATATTATATCATAATACTTTTTTATTATTAGTTAAAACTTTCCTCTGTCATCTTACAGTTCTCCCTGTCCTCAGCATTGAAAAGATGATACACCTTCCTTCAGTCTTGGCGTAAGTCTCCCGACCTTTCAACCAAGTCACTCGATCTCTCAACTAACAGTAATACAACGTGAAATGTTGTCAGAGGTGGTGATGGATGCTGGGGTGATAGCAGCATTATAATTTGCTGAGGGAACCAGTGCAGAGCCGATTTTGAGCACCCTTGAATGGTACAAGACTCCGGAGAAAGAAAAGAAATGATAGAGGAGTTGAGGGAGAAATGTTATCAATGGATAAAAAATTAAAGGTTTTCAAAGATACAACCAATGAATATGACACGATATTCATGTTGGACCATGAAGCGCATTTGGAGGCGGCTAGATTCCACTTCTTGTCTCTAACACTCGGACAAGATGTAGAAAATACGGTAAATTCTTCACCTATTACATTAACATTAATGATTTTTCTAAAAAATTTTATATGCATATATATCTAATAAATTTTCTTCCTATAGGTGGTCAATACAATGTGTATGCTTCTCAACAACAGAAAATGTCATCGATTTGAGGAAGAAGTATACTGTGTGCTGACAGATGTTGTGGTAAGCCAAATTTTTTATTCCTTAAATAATTTATTGGTTCTGATAAATAATTTAGTTCATTTGTTAGTTTAACTGAGCTCATTTGCATGAAGAAATGAATTAAAAATGTGTTTTTCTTACTGATTGAATGTATATGACTTCTAGTTCAAATCTGAATCGAAAATTCGGTTCATTTGGGAATTGAGTTAGGTTCACTTGACACTACTGCTATGTATTCACCAAATCTATTATTCCTTAAAAAATTTGGTTCATCTGTTAATTTAATTGAGTTTATTTGCATGCAGAAATGAAATGAAATGTGCTTTCTTGCTGATTGAATGTATATGACTACTAGTTTAAATCTAATGTAATTCGGTTCATTTGTGATTTAACTGAGGTTCATTTGGCAGAGTTGAATGATGGGACTCCATAATGAAGACTACATTAATCCAAATACTAAGAAGGCCTATCAGATCACTCAATATAAGGACTACCTCCCTTTTCTTGACAAAAGAAAACTAGCATCACATCCATTTGTAAGTTGTGATTTCTAAAATTTCTTTAATAATTATGTCACTTGCTATCATTTAGACTGAAATATTCTATCACTTTCCAAAACTTCAGCTGTTTGTACCGGTTTGCCATGGAGGACATTGGTGGTTGTGGATTGCCGATGTCAAAAAGAAGGCCTTCTATGTGCTTGACCCCGTCAAGAAAAATAAAGATGAAATACCTCAATCTAGAATAACTTTAAACAAATTTTGTTGTAAGTTATTTATATAATACATATTTATGTTGTAAATTATCTCTTATTTATAGCCATCATCAATCACTTTTTGTATCCTTTTCAAGGCTTAATAGTATCCTAGATGAGGGTTTATACTGAGGCAAAACCTTTGATAGAGGACGGAGAAGGCATTGAAGCACCATATATCACGATCAGCAGTCAACAAACAAAGTAAATCTTTTTTTGCTATAGTACTTTAATTAATATGTTTTATTGTGTCTACTTTTAATCATATTTTACTTTCTTATTTCTTAGTTATGATTGTGCGATATATGTGATGAAATTGCTGGAAACAATTGATCTTGAAAATGTTAAAAAAGGAAAGTATAAATGTAAAAACAGGAAACATGTAAGTAATTTCTAAATTAATTTATTTTGGTTCATTTCTTATTTTATTTGAGTTCAAATTAAGCAATTTCATTGAGGCATCTGAAGCGATAAGACTCCCAAAGCCATCCGTTGCCCTCTTAAGCCCTTTTTGTAAATTCAAGTCTGAGGATATAGAAAGTAAATAAGTTATAGTTTCTTTGACTTGGTGTAAGGAATCGTAATTAACACTAATTTGTTTAACTCGTTGTAAAAAAGTAAACACTTCTTCTTTAATGTATATATGTTAATGTTAATGTAAATGTTAATGTTAATCTTAATGTTAATGTATATATTTGTTGGAACTGTCTGGGCTACTGTTTTGAATGAATCTAGGTTCACAGTGTATGGATTCAATGTATTTATCAAACATCAAGAGCCCCAAAAATACAAATGAACCGAAAAAGTGTATATATCACTATTCAATTTCAGAAACACCTAAACTATTTAACATAACACAATTGCAGAAAGTTAATTTGAAAAAAAAAGTGGTTATTCAATAAAACATAACATGAATCGAAATTAACCCTCCTAGAACTTAAATGAACCGAAATTTGGTCATACATGAATCGAAATTTATATTAATAAAAACTAAAACTTCTATAATCCTCTCTGGGATAATTCATATCATGTGCATCATAAATGCTGGAGCTTGACTGAATCATTGATCCACCATCTAAAAGGTTCAACTGCAAAAAAGAAAATAAATCATATATTAGCAAAATGCACAAATGAATTTTTTCCTAATCAAAAGCAAATCAATGTTACCTCGCTTAGAGTTGGCTTTTTCTTTTTCTTTGTTGCATTTGCAATCTTTTTTTCCATATTTGGTCCCAATCCGTTCTTGGGACGGCCTCCTATTCTAACACATAGGGCCTTTAAAGGTTGTTAACATCACTCAACGTCACGTCTTCGTGAGATAACTAACTTTTACCTTTACTTTTCGCTTGATATTCTTGCATCTCTGCCATGACATTATCAAAAGCGTGGTGCAAAATTCTAGTAAACTCCTCAGATTCTGCCACAAATTCACAAATATTATGGGACTGAAACACCAAATCGTTGAATCTCTTTCTTCTTGGCTCCAATAGAGTCTCGTCTTGACTGCTCTTGATATGTGTGTGCCTCCTCTTTATGTTTTTACTCCAGTGTTTCAATATATATTTTGGTGCCACTTTATCTACTCGCTCAACGCTTAAGACACTTAGAGAATGACGGCACAATATATCCCTTGACTCAAATAGCAAGCACTGGCACTTTACTTCTCGTGATATTGCGTCATAAGTAACAAAAAACTTGTTGAATGTGGAGTTAGAAACCTCATCTACAACTTCGTATGTCATAAAACCTAGAATGGAATGCATTGATCTTGTGATGAAATTCACCTTTCCTCTGAATTGTGCTTGAACTTTCCTAAACTTCTCGTTAATATACACGTGCTAAAATTGAGCTTCTATTGCTGATTTTGTTGCACACGATATCACGGTGTGAAAATCTCCAGCATCAAATTCTCTCTCTATTTGCTCTCTTCTTGCTAGGCAATTATTGTATTGCTTCACAAATTGAATTAAGGAGCTATTGCGTGTGATAAACTTGTTAAAAAATATATGCATGCTCTCGCTCCTTTGTGTGCTTCTCATCCCAGACCAAAAGTGGTGATCCAGATAAACTGGAATCCATAAATGGCGATCTTCAAATAGCTCTGCAGAATGAACTGAAAACGGATGCAAAAATGAACCGAGCATTATACTCGTTTTCACCGAAAAAGTAACAGCATCAAATAATTCGAATTAAAACCTCGGTTACCTGAAAGCCACTTATTGCCTCCAACACCATACTTTGTGACAAAATCATTCCAATTTCTATCGAATGCATCTTTTGTAAACGAGTTCCAAATGACATGGCTCATCTCTTGTTCAAATTCTTCATGTGGCTTGTACCCGTTTAATTTGCTTGGGATCTTCTTCATGATATGCCAAAAGCACCACTGGTGAATTGTTGTTGTCATACACATCTCAATAATTGTTTGTATCGATGCGCATTGTTTGGTAAGAATCCTTTTTGGTGCCTTTCCCTCCCATGCAACGAAGCCAGCATTCGAATAGTCATTTGAATGATTAGATGTCCTTATTTTTCATCAAAGCGCATCCGAGAAGTGTCGACTGACCGTGGTGATTCACACCCACAAAAGAACCAAAAACCTGATTATACCAGTAAAAATGGACACTCGCAACAGTTATGAACTGAAATGTGTTGGCTTTGTGAACCTAAAACTATATCACAGTGAACTGAATACCTGTTTGTGTTGTAAGTTGTATGAAATGAAACAACATTCTCCAAAATACTTGTATGCAGCTCTGCTTCTTGCATCGGCCCAAAATGCATTTTTGATGGAGTGATCACCTTCAAGGTTAATCTCGAAAAAGAAATTTTGATTCTTCTCTTTCATTCTTAATAAGTACTTGCCAAATTCTTTGGCATCGTCTTGTTCAGAAACATTCCATGCTTTCCTTGTAATATAATTCCTCACATCTTTTTCGATAAAACTTAGTTCGCGATGATTGCCCACTACTGCTATGAATAACTGATATGTTTTACTCAGTCTGATTCCGGCTTCATTGTTATTTTCAATGGTGCGACGCACAAACATGCTTATCTCCCTGTATTGTTTGAGCATCTCTGCTCGATCTAGACAGCAAGGGTATGAATGATTGAGAACAACTTTTGAAATTATCCAAAGACTGACGTCCTTCAATATATGTACATAAATCCTGGCTGGACAGTTTATTGGAGCTGAGGGGTTTGTGTTCAGAGTTGGAGATATCTTGGATTTTTACTCCCTCTCTATTACATGTAATTAATTGATTCTTAATCTCATCTCCCTTCTGAGTCGGGTTTCTTATTTCGGTAGAAAAATCGACAAGTTTGGAATAATCTTTGTAGAACTTTCCAGCTTCTTCCAGTGTCTTGAAAGTCATCCCAACCTTTGGGACAAATTGTTCATCCACAACACACCTGGACTGTAAAATGAACTGAAAATATTATTAAATTAAAATCATTGTATTATACCAAATGAACCAAACATTTATCCATTATATCAATTCGAATTTAGCAACACCTACGTCTAGAATGAACCGAAAATATTATCAAAGCGAAACCATTGTATAATACTAAATGAACCAAAAATTGTGCATTATATAAAAATTAAAATTCAGAACACCTGCGTCTTGAATGAAATGAGAAATACCATCACAAAACCAATGTACAATTCTAAATGAACATAAAATTGTGTTCATAAATAACTGGATTTAGTGATTGTATTCCATTCAATTCAGTTCAAAATTGAATAATCCAAACCTCGTCTGCTTGATTCGATTCAAAAGAATAATTAAAATTTCTCTCATTCAACTGATTTGAAGTTGAATCATTCATTGTTTTGATATGTGATACACGGAATTGTGATCACACTTTTCACAACTCCGGTACAACTAACCAGCAAGTGCACTGGGTCGTCCAAGTAATAAAACCTTACACGAGTAAGGGTCGATCCCACGGAGATTACCGGTTTGATGTAAGCTATGGTCATCCTGTAAATCTTAGTCAAGCGGATTCAATTGGTTATGAGTTTTGATAATTGAAAGATAAATAAAACGTAAATTAAAATAAAGATACTTATGTAATTCATTGGTGAGAATTTCAGATAAGCGTTTGGAGATGCTTTGTTGCTTCTGAACTTCTGCTTTCCTATTGTCTTCATCCAATCATGCATGCTCCCTTCCATGGCAAGCTGTATGTTGGTGGATCACCATTGTCAATGGCTACCATCTGTTCTCTCAGTGAAAATGGTCCAAGCACGGTTTCTGTGTGGCTAATCAACTGTCGGATCTCTCATCTCGGATGAAAAATACCAGGCACAGCTACCGCACGGCTAATCACGGGTCACCCCTTCACTCTGACTTAACTGAATTAAGTACAAGAGTATATCTTGGAGAAGAAGTAAGCATGAACTGAAAGAGAAATAATAGTACTTGCATTAATTCATGAAGAACAGCAGAGCTCTGGACCTTAATCTATGAGGTATAGAAACTCCACCGTTGAAAAATACATAAGAGAAAATAGCCTAGGCATGGCCGTGAGAAAGATGATAAAGATGCGAATACAATAGGAAATACTAGTATTTATACTAAACTAGTTACTAAGGATTACAGAAATTGAGTAACTAAGTGCAGATAGTGCAGAAATCCACTTCCAGGGCCCCACTTGGTGTGTGCTTGGGTTGAGCATTGAGCTTTACACGTGCATAGGCCTTTTCTAGAGTTAAACGCCAGCTTGGATGCTAGTTTGGGTGTTAAACTCCAGTTCTGGTGCCAATTCCGACGTTTTACGCCAGAAAAAGGGTCTCTGGCTGGCGTTGAACACCAGTTTGGGCCATCAAATCTCGAGAAATGTGATGCCAGGGCATTTTGGCCAGTTTCACTGACCTTTTCTTTATGGTTTCAGGGTAGTTTCATGCACTTTCTTCGGAAATAAGCATGTTTTGGGTAAATAATCATTTACATCTTGATTCAAGCAAACATTGTGAATTTTATATGATTTCATGAGAATTATGCATGAATTGAATGATAAATTGAATGATGCATGATCTCATGGGTTAGAACCTAGCTTTGATGCACTTTATTTGCTTGATTTCAGGACAAAGGAAGCAAGGAAGATGCCACGTTAATAGCCACGTTAGTCCAACTAACGTGACCATTAACGTGGAAAGGAGGCTAGCTTACAACGTTAACGAGAAAAATGAACACTAATAACGCTTTCGTGAGCCATCATAGCCCACGTTAGTGTCCATGTTAACTACGTTAACGTGGAAGCTAATGTGGAAGAAAAGTAAAGCTCCAACGTTAGTGGTAAAAGTGAATGCCACTAACGTTGGGGAGAAGGGCACACTTAGCCACGTTAAGAGTCACGTTAACTACATTAACGTGAAATCTAATGTGGGAGAAGCAATGAAAAGCCAACGTTAGTGATACTCACCTTTGTCACTAACGTTGGACTAAGCCTCTATTAGCCACATTAGTTGCCACGTTAATTGCATTAACGTGGAAGCTAACGTGGAGGAAAGGAATGATGAGCCAACGTTAGTGACACTCACCTTTGTCACTAACAGTGGAGATGGCTATCACTACCACGTTAGAAGTCACGTAACATGAACTCTAACCTGGGAAGGAAGGTGTTTGGAGCGTTAGTGACAAAGGTAAGTGTCACTAACGCTCTCGAAGTTGAGGCATACCCACGTTAAGAGTCACATTAGCTACACTAATGTGAACTCTAACGTAGGGAAGAAGGGGCCAAGGGCAACATTATTGGCAAAGGTAAACGCCAATAATGCTCATGATGGATCAAGAGGCAACGTTAGTGGTCACGTTAGTGCCACTAACATTGAAGTTAACGTAACTCATCTTGGGCTAGGAACGTTAGTGCAAAAGGTGATTGTCACTAACGTTCTCGAACCCACATTTTCACTTAACGTTAATGCCACTAACGTCTTAGCCAAAGTCCATGCCTACTTCACACTTTCTCTGTAAGTAAAGCTGAGCCCACTAAAGATTCCAAACTGCTTCAACTCAAGATCCAAAGGCCCATATCCAAGACTTGAAGAGCCAACTGGAAGATCAAAAGAGTAGTATATATAGGGGTAGTTTTGAACTAGAAAGGAGCTTTTGGATTGAGAGGACTACTCTCTGTATAATTTTACTTTCTCTACAACTTCTAGTTTTACTTCAGAATGTACTCTCCATCTTTGCTTTCCATTCCCAGATCCATGAACAACTAAACCCCTTTCATTGGGTTAGGGAGCTCTGTTGTAATTTGATGGATCAATAATAGTTTTCATTATTCTTCTTCTTTCTTTTCTCTTGATTTTACTTGAAAGCATTCAATCTTCATCCAATTGGATAGTTGTCTTGGGAAAGAAACTATTCATACTTGGATCTCTTCTGAACTTTGAAAGAGGAATGAAGAGATCATGCTAGAAATGCTTTCTCATGTTGGACCAAATTGGGGTTTGGGCGGATATGGTGACATATAATTCTCCCAATACTTTGATTTGGAAATACATGTGGTATAATCAGTGACCGCACTTCATCTCTTCTCATGAGCAATTAGACCAAGGAATTGGTTATTGATCAAGATTTGAGAGATTGAGTTACCAAGGAATTGGAATTCAATCACTTAAGATTGCCAAGGAGATCAATGAATGCATTGATTGAGGAAGAGATGAGAATGAACTTGATCCGGAGAATGCAACATCTTTTAAGCCCAATGAATTCCCCATTTTTGATCTTACCCATTCTCTTTATTTTCTGTCATTTACTTTCATGCTAAATTCCCCATTCCCCATTTAAGATTCTGCAATTTACTTTCCGTCATTTATATTCAGCTCTTTATTTCCAGCATTTACATTTTCTGCCATTTACTTTCCCGCCATTTAATTTTCTGCAATTCTCATATCAAATTCTGCTTAGCTCAACTAGAACATTCCTCCAATTAAAGTTGCTTGACCAAACAATCCCTGTGGGATTCGACCTCACTCTATTGTGAGTTTTTACTTGACGACAATTTCGTATACTTGCCGAATGTAAATTTGTTGAGAGACAAGTTTCCGTGCATCAAGTTTATGGCGCCGTTGCCGGGGATTGATTTTGTATCAACAATGATTAAATTGGTGGATAACTAGATTGAGCACTTTTCTTTTGTTTGATTTAATTCCATCTGAGTAATTTACTTTTAGTTTTAGTTATTTCCTTCCCTTTACCTCTAACCCATTTGTGGTGCTATCTGCATATCATTTTTTTTACTATTTCGTCCACTGACCCACTAACTGTTTGATATATTGCATCACTCACACTAACAGCATTTCTGCAAAAAATACTGTCTGCATCTACCCTTCTTGCTTTTGCCTTGTTTGTTGTATGATAGGTAGAAGAAGCGGGGCTTCAACTTCCTTTGATTCTGAACCTGAGAGGACCTTCTTTAGATTAAGGAGGGAAGCAAGAGGGAAGATAGTAGTTGGTGCTGAGGAAGAGGAAGAGTACTTTGAACTAGACATAGATGAGAATATGGAGAACCATCTTGAAGAAGAGGCTCACAACCATGGCAGAGAAGGTCCAGCGCATCATGCTGGGTAAGAGAGAAGAGTTCTAGGATCCTACATCAATCTAAACCTAGGAAACTGTGGAAGTAGCATTCAAAAGCCAACCATACATGCCAACAACTTTGAACTAAAGCCACAGCTCATCACCGTTGTTCAGAACAATTGTTCATTCAGAGGAAGTGTTCAAGAAGATCCCAGTCAACATCTAACTACCTTTCTGAGGATATGTGACACTGTAAAGTCTAATGGTGTTCATCCTGACACCTACAGACTACTTCTATTTCCCTTCTCACTCAAGGACAAGGCATCTAAATGGATGGAATGCTTCCCGAAGGAGAGCTTAACAACCTGGGAAGATGTGGTAAACAAATTCTTGGCGAGATTCTATCCTCCTCAAAGAATCAACAAGTTGAGAGCTGAGGTTCAAACTTTCAAGCAGCAAGATGGTGAGACTCTATATGAAGCATGGGAGAGATTCAAAGACTTGACAAGAAGATGCCCGCCAGATATGTTCAATGAATGGGTGCAGCTGCACATTTTCTATGAAGGTCTTTCTTATGAATCAAAGAAGGCAGTAGACCACTCATCTGGGGGATCTCTGAACAAGAAGAAGACCATTGAAGAAGCCATAGATGTCATTGAGACTGTAGCTGAGAATGACTACTTCTATGCTTCTGAAAGAGGCAACACTAGAGGAGTGATGGAGCTAAACAATGTGGATGTACTGCTAGCTCAAAACAAGATGATTACCAAGATATTGGCTGACCTCACCAAGAAGATGGAGAGGAATCAAGTAGCAGCAATCACCACTTCAGCAACAACTCAAGAAGGAGTGAATGAAGAAGCAGAGGGTAGTCAGGAGCAAGCCAACTACATTGGAAATTCACCTAGGCAGAACCATGACCCATACTCCAAAACGTATAATCCTGGCTGGAGGAACCACCCAAACTTTGGGTGGGGAAATCAACAAGACCAAGGCCAAGATCAGAGACGGTACAACCCCAATAACAATGCAGCTCACCAACATCCCACACAGAGATCATATCAGCACTCACCTAACAACACATCTCAACATCCATACCAAAGCCAAAATGGTCCTTCTCATCCCTCCAATCTCAACTCTCCATCATCGGAAGAAAGACTATCAAGGATTGAGACTCTACTTGAAGGCATATGTAAGGAAATCCAAGATAACAAGGTGTTCAAGGAGGAGGTGCGAGCCAATATCAAAAACCAGGGAGACACCATCAAGAGGTTGGAGTTTCAAGTGGGATACATCTCTGAGAAGATTCCCAAACCTACTGATAGCTTCCCAAGTGACACAGAGAAGAACCCGAGAGGTGAAGCAAAGAAGGTCAGATGGGAAGATTGCAAGATGGTCACTATAAGTGATAAGGGTACTGAGGAAGATCTAAACAAACATTTAAAACAACCTGGAAATACCTCAGTAGAGACACAAGAAGAGGATCACCAAGAAACCACACTTACACAGAAGGAGCTGCTGAAACTCTATGCACCTTTTTCCCCAAAGACTCAAGGGTGGTGTAGAAAAAAGAATATAATCAAAGTTCCTTGATATGTTTGCATCTCTCCATGTAAACGTACCATTCATCAAGGCTCTCCAACAAATGCCCTCATACATTAAGTATATGAAAGAGCTGTTGACCAGGAAAAGCTCACTCAAAGGAGGGCAAACAATAGTGATGAACAAGGAGTGCAGTGCTCTCATTCAACCAGAGTTGCCTACAAAAAGGAGGGACCCAGGGAGTTTTCACATCCCCTGTGCCATAGGAGAAACAATGTTTGACAAAGGACTCTGTGATCTGGGAGCAAGCATCAACTTAATGCCTTTATCTCTCATGAAGAAGCTACAGATCAATGAGCTAATACCTACAGACGTAGTCATCAGGCTGGCTGACAAAACTTAAAAACAAGCAGTGGGAGTGGTTGAAAACGTGTTGGTAAAGGTTGGGAACTACTTCCTTCCTACAGACTTTGTCATATTGGAAATGGAAGAAAGTCACATCCACCCAATCATATTGGGAAGACCGTTCCTAGCTACAGCCAGAGCGCTCATAGATGTGAAGCGAGGAGAGCTAATACTGAGGATACATGATGAACAACTCGCATTCAATGTCTTCAAACCCTCACAAGAGGGCGATCAGGAAAACAAGGAACCAAGGAAAGAGCACAACAAAGCACTGGTGGAAGAAACAAGTATTGAAGCATAGGGAATTCCCTTGGTTAATGAATAAGACAGTCAGCAATTACCACAACTAAAGAAAACTCAAGTGGAGCCAAAACCACCAGAATCATATGAGACCAGTAACAAAGTCTCCCTAGGAAAAGAGACCATAAAGAGCAGGGCAACAGCAAAAGAAACAAAGAAGAAGGCACCAAGGAGATGGAGGAACAAGAAGATCCCTACAGAGGATTTCTCTCCAGGGGATAAAGTGATCTCAGCCTACTTCCTAGACATCCCACTTCATCTTCCCACCATCCCATCTCAGTTACCTAAGGTTTTCACCATCAACAAAGTTCTCTCCCTAGAACATGTGGAGATCCTTGATGAAGCCAATGGATATAGGTTTACTACAAGAGGGGAAGATCTGAAGCATTACCAACCACCTTGACAAAGGCAGAACGTCAAGCTAGTGACGCTAAAGAAGCGCTTCATGGGAGGCAACCCATGTTTTACATGCTTTTAAAGTAGTTAATAAAGCAAGGTTCATGAATTTCAAATCAACTTTGACATGCACTTGAATGAATCATTTTATGCAACATATAGTGAAGAACAAGTTTGGTGTTCAAGGCACACTAAGAGAACATAAATGTAACTCATATCATGTCACTCTTAGAGCCTTGAACAAGTCATTTACACCACATAGCCCCAAACTAAGTTTGGTGTCACCATTGTTGCATACATGGATATTTAGCTGGTTAGTTGGTTTGCACTCATGAATGGCACTTAGTAATTAGAAACAAAAATCTTTAAAAAGTAGTTACCCCACTTTTTAAATTTTGCCGCCACTCTCCACAATTTTATTAATCATATTTCTTTTATTTTGTAGGAAAATTGATGGGACAATTGAAGGAGCGTTCGGCCACCACAAAAAGAGAGGACTATGCATGTGTATTCAAGGGGATTGCATTGGGAAACATTGCCATGCAACATTGGAAGAGTGACACGCTTGGAACTCGAACCAACCACCCTTCATAAAAGTGATGATCCTTGTGCCCATCCCATGCTAAACCCCATCCGTTCATCATACACCCACTCCATCAATCCACACCTTTCATTCACTCACCACTTCTCTATATAAGTGGTTCTTATTCCATACCCTTCCATATTCCAAATTCTCATTCTTTGTACTTCTAACTCTCGGAACCCAATACCTCTTACCCCATCAAAAACACTCTCACTCACTCCCTTCACTACACCCCACCGTAACCGGCCGAATCCCATCATTAACCAATAATTCTCAACACATTCACATCTCAAAAGTCACTTATGGCATCATCAAGCTCCAAGAGGCAAAAGAGGAAGGAACCGGTGGAGAGCATCCCTTTCGATGAAGGGAGATTCAAAACTGCATTCCATGAACTCCAATTTGAACGGATAAAGCTCAAAAAGATATTGCCTGGGTTAACATTCCAGTTCAACGAGGATGAGTGCCCACAGATTTGAAAGAAGATTGAACAAAGGGGTTGGCAAAGGCTCACGAACCCAGAAGTAAAGATAAATGCAAACCTCATCAAAGAGTTCTATGCAAATGTGGTCAAAGAAGACAAAACCAAGGCCCCCACCTTCAAAAGTTATGTGAGAGGAACAGAGGTGGACTTCAGCTCTAATGCCATAACAAGGACTCTTCAGCTGAAATCACCACATTTTGATGAGCCCAGTTATCATGTAAGGATAAGTAATGGCCCCAAGAATGATAAACTTGAAGAAATTGTGAACGATATGTGTGTTATAGGATCTGACTGGGAAAGGTATTCGAATAGGAGACCCAGGTTCATCAGGAGAGAAGACCTCATCCCAGAAGCCAAGGGATGGTTTGAGCTCGTGAGGAGATCTATCCTCCCCGCTGCAAACAATTCGGAGGTTAACACTACTCGAGCTACTATAGTACATTGCTTAATAAAGGGTGGAGGCATCAATGTGCACGAGATTATAGCTGAGGGAATTCAAGAGTCAGCCGAGAAGAATGATCCAGGTGCTAGACTTTGCTACCCCAGCACCATCCTTAGACTGTGTACGAAAGCCAAGGTAGTCTTCGAGGACAGCAATCCAAGTTAGGTGAACCCTGGAAGGTCAGTCATGCTATAGTGAATAACTTATGTGGCACCCGCCCAACAATAAAGAAGGCCTCAAATAGGGAAAAGAACAACACAAGAGGGACCTCATCGAGAAGAATCTCATCAAGAAGAATACCAGCAAGAAGAGTACTATGATCCAACCAACATCAACTTGAATCACATTCACGGAGCCATTGAGGAGCTAGCAAGGAGTTATATGGAGGGACAAGAACAACAACTGCACATTCAAGCCCAAAGGATAGATCGTCAAGAAGAACTGCTTTCTAATTGGATAAATCAACAAGGGAAGTTGCAGAAACAGCAAATGGAACATTACTCCCAGCTCACTCAAGCCATAAATCAAGTGACTAAAAGGCAAGAGCATCAAGACAAACGCCTTCAAGAACTCAACCAACGACAGCTAGCTCAGACGAAGGCATTCAATGAGTTCAGCGTACTGAATGAAGGACGGCAACTACATAGGGAGGAGTTCAACATAAACACTCAAGCCAAGTTGAACTATATGTCTGGTCATATGCATAATCTGCATTCTACAATCCCTACGTATGATGAAGTCCAAAAAGAGCTAACAGAACAAGAGAAAAGGAAGGTGAAACAGCAGAAGAAAACATTGAAAAAGAAGATGGAAGATGCTGGCTTCTGGAAAAAGTTGATTGGAAAAAGCAAGGGAAGTGGGAGTTCAAGCACTCAAGAAAAACACAAAGAGGACAAACAAGAGGGAGGGCATGAGCAATCCCATGAGTAAAAGGTGGTGGAGTTCCCTTATTGTCCCATCTTTTTCAAGTTTTAAATAAGGAAAATCATGTATGAAATAGAACATGCTTCCATGGTAGTTTAGGATTTTCAATTCTATCTTTAGTATTTTCCTTGCTTTTTTCATATGTGTTCTGGTTCAAGTTACCTGTTTTCATTTGCATCATGCTTATTGTATGTTTGTCCTTTTAAACTAAATAAAAAGAGATGGTATGAAAGACCAGAGTGATGTTCAAGTTGTGGAGTAGGTCCTTAAATTTATGGTGTAGTAATCACTTAGCTAAGTTGGTTCACCAACAAGGTAGGAAGGCAACTATCTGTCCTGAATCATATGCTTAAAACACACCCCATGAGACTAGCTAAATAACAAGATCCTAATAAGAAAAAGGAAAAGAACAATAAGAGTTGAAAGAGAAAGAAAAGTAATAAGAAATAAGGCTAGGCACCAAGGGCTTGAATCTTGAGGGATATGTCTGTAGTGCTCTTGTACCAAGGATCTGCTTGGATGAATAAGTTCTTATGAGTGCTTCATCACTTGGTAACTTGGGTTAACTAACCCGGGATTATCAACTGAAAATCCACTATCAAGAGCAACCTTGCTACAGAACATTTAGTAACCCAAAGAGGTGCTGGACACCAAGGCCTCAAGGAAAGAAAATAACAAACCATGTGCCTGTGGTGTGTATGTATGGGGGAGAGAGACTTGAGGGAGTAAGTCCTTAGGGGTGTTTCAACACCTAGCACCTTGAACCAACTGGTTTGGGAGTGTTGGCTGAAAGCTTATCTTAAAGAGCCGCCCCCCTCACAGAACACTTAGCCTAAGGATGCAATAAATCGTGGAAAGACAAAGGGATCAATAAATAAAAGTCTCAAAGGGTGCAATCAAGTGAGTATTCCAAGGCATGATAAAGGTCTGACGTGAGCCATCATAGCCCACGTTAGTGTCCACGTTAACTACGATAAGGTGGAAGCTAACGTGGAAGAAAAGTAAAGCTCCAACGTTAGTGGTAAAAGTGAATGCCACTAATGTTGGGGAGAGGGGCACACTTAGCCACGTTAAGAGTCACGTTAACTACATTAACGTGAACTCTAACGTGGGAGAAGCAATGAAGAGCCAATGTTAGTGACACTCACCTTTGTCACTAATGTTGGACTAAGCCTCTATTAGCCACGTTAGTTGCCACGTTAATTGCATTAACGTGGAAGCTAACGTGGAGGAAAGGAATGATGAGCCAACGTTAGTGACACTCACCTTTATCACTAACGTTGGAGATGGCTATCACTACCACGTTAGAAGTCACGTAACGTGAACTCAAACGTGGGAAGAAAGGTGTTTGGAGCGTTAGTGACAAAGGTAAGTGTCACTAACGCTCTCGAAGTTGAGGCATACCCACGTTAAGAGTCACGTTAGCTACACTAACGTGAACTCTAACGTAGGGAAGAAGGGGCCAAGGGCAACGTTATTGGCAAAGGTAAACGCCAATAACGCTCGCGATGGATCAAGAGGCAACGTTAGTGGTCACGTTAGTGCCACTAACATTGAAGTTAACGTAACTCATCTTGGGCTAGGAAAGTTAGTGCAAAAGGTGATTGTCACTAACATTCTCGAACCCACATTTTCACTTAACGTTAACGCCACTAACGTCCTAGCCAAAGTCCATGCCTGCTTCACACTTTCTCTGCAAGTAAAGCTGAGCCCACTGAAGATTCCAAACTGCTTCAACTCAAGATCCAAAGGCCCATATCCAAGACTTGAAGAGCCAACTGGAAGATCAGAAGAGTAGTATATATAGGGGTAGTTTTGAACTAGAGATGAGCTTTTGGATTCAGAGGACTACTCTCTGTATAATTTTACTTTTTCTGCAACTTCTAGTTTTACTTCAGAATGTACTCTCCATCTTTGCTTTCCATTCCCAGAGCCATGAACAACTAAACCCCTTTCATTGGGTTAGGGAGCTCTGTTGTAATTTGATGGATCAATAATAGTTTTCATTATTCTACTTCTTTCTTTTCTCTTGATTTTACTTGAAAGCTTTCAATCTTCATCCAATTGGATAGTTGTCTTGGGAAGAAAACTATTCATACTTGGATCTCTTCTGAACCTTGGAAGAGGAATGAAGAGATCATGCTAGAAATGCTTTCTCATGTTGGGCCAAATTGGGGTTTGGGCGGATATGGTGACATATTATTCTCCCAATACTTTGATTTGGAAATACATGTGGTATAATCAGTGACCGCACCTCATCTCTTCTCATGAGCAATTAGACCAAGGAATTGGCTATTGATCAAGATTTGAGAGATTGAGTTACCAAGGAATTGGAATTCAATCACTTAAGATTGCCAAGGAGATCAATGAATGCATTGATTGAGGAAGAGATGAGAATGAACTTCATCTGGAGAATGCAACATCTCCTAAGCCCAATGAATTCCCCATTTCTGATCTTACCCATTCTCTTTAGTTTCTGCCATTTACTTTCATGCTAAATTCCCCATTCTCCATTTAAGATTCTGCAATTTACTTTCCGTCATTTATATTCAGCTCTTTATTTCCAGCATTTACATTTTCTGCCATTTACTTTCCCGCCATTTAATTTCCTGCAATTCTCATACCAAATTCTGCTTAACTCAACTAGAACATTCCTCCAATTAAAGTTTCTTGACCAATCAATCGCTGTGGAATTTGACCTCACTCTATTGTGAGTTTTTACTTGACGACAATTCGGTATACTTGCCGAAGGTAAATTTGTTGAGAGATTATTTTGCATGCATCAAAAAGTATAGACTATTATATATTGCTGGAAATCCCAAGATGTCTACTTTCGAACGCAATTGAGAGCACACCAATTGGGATTCTGGAGCTCCAGAAAATCCACTTCGAGTGCAGGAGGGTCAGAATCCAACAACATCTGCAGTTCTTTCTCAGCTTCTGAATCAGACTTTTGCTCAGATCCCTCAATTTCAGCCAGAAAATACCTGAAATTATAGAAAAATACACAAACTAATAGTAAAGTCCAGAAATGTGTTTTCTTCATAAAAACTAATAAAAATATAATAAAAAGTAACTAAAACATACTAAAAACTATGTAAAAATAATGCCAAAAAGCGTATAAATTATCCGCTCATCAATATGCTATTAAAATCTGAAAGTGAAGAAGAAATATAAAATTTGAAAATGAAGAAGATAAATACAATGTAGATCGAAGAAGAAAACAAAGAAGAATATGAAGAAGTTTAATACAATACAGTTTGAAGAAGAAAACGAAGAAGAATAGGAAGAATACAAAGTTTTATGCTATAGAAATCAGAGCATAACAGAACACAAGAGCTTTACGTTAAGGAATAGAAGATCTACGTTTAGATAGAAGAACGAAGAGAAGGTTTACATTGAGAAAGAGAAGCTCTACATTGAGGAAGAACCTTTACACTAATAAAGAGTGGGTGCGTGATCTAAAAAGAACTTGGTTAACTTGATTAGGGAAATTACATGGATCTGGAGCGTTATTGTATTTATTAATGTAGATTATGTAAACCCCGCTAAAATCGATAAATAAATAGTTAATAAATTGAATTTTAATTAGGAAAATTAAAAATGTAAAACTAATATCAAAATAGGATAGGTGGTGCACGAAATTGTGATTACACTTTAATTATGTAAAGTTTATGGCTCTTTCTTTCCCTGGCAATGGCGCCAAGAACATGGTGCCAATACCATGGTTCACAATTTCGATACAACTAACGCAGAGGCCATTTGTGGAGTTGAACGCCAGTTTCTGTGCAAGTTTGGGCGTTCAACTCTGGTTTTGGATCCTTTTCTGGCGCTGGACGCCAGATTTGGGCAGAAGGCTGGCGTTGAACGCCAGTTTACGTCATCAATTATTGACCAAAGTATGGACTATTATATATTTCTGGAAAGCCCTGGATGGCTACTTTCCAACGCAATTGGAAGCGCGCCATTTCGAGTTCTGTAGCTCCAGAAAATCCACTTTGAGTGCAGGGAGGTCAGAATCCAACAGCATCAGCAGTCCTTCTTCAACCTCTGAATCTGATTTCTGCTCAAGTCCCTCAATTTCAGCCAGAAAATACCTGAAATCACAGAAAAACTCACAAACTCATAGTAAAGTCCAGAAATGTGAATTTAACATAAAATCTATTAAAAACATCCCTAAAAGTAACTAGATTCTACTAAAAATATACTAAAAACAATGCCAAAAAGCGTATAAATTATCCGCTCATCACAACACCAAACTTAAATTGTTGCTTGTCCCCAAGCAACTAAAAATCAAATAGGATAAAAAGAAGAGAATATACTATAAATTCCAAACTATCAATGAAACAGAGCTTCAATCATATGAGCGGGACTTATAGCTTTGTGCCTCTTGAATAGTTTTGGCATCTCACTTTATCCATTGAGGTTCAGAATGATTGGCATCTATAGGAACTTCAGATTTCGAATAGTGTTATTGACTCTCTTAGTTCAGTATGATGATTCTTGAACACAGCTTCTGTATGAGTCTTGGCCGTAGCCCTAAGCACTTTGTTTTCCAGTATTACCGCCGGATACATAAATGCCACAGACACATAATTGGGTGAACCTTTTCAGATTGTGACTCAGCTTTGCTAAAGTCCCCAATTAGAGGTGTCCAGGGTTCTTAAGCACACTCTTTTTTTGCTTTGGACCTTGACTTTAACCGCTCAGTCTCAAGTTTTCACTTGACACCTACACGCCACAAGCACATGGTTAGGGACAGCTTGGTTTAGCCGCTTAGACCAGGATTTTATTCCTTTAGGCCCTCCTATCCACTGATGCTCAAAGCCTTGGGATCCTTTTTATTTGCCCTTGCCTTTTGGTTTTAAGGGTTATTGGCTTTTTGCTCTTGCCTCTTGGTTTTAAGAGCTTTTGGCTTTTTCTGCTTGCTTTTTCTTTTTCTTTCTAATTTTTTTTTTCGCCTATATTTTTTTTCTATATATTTTTTTTTTCTGCAAGCTTTGTTCTTTGCTGCTTTTTCTTGCTTCAAGAATCATTTTTATGATTTTTCAGATTATCAAATAACATGTCTCCTAGTCATCATTCTTTCAAGATCCAACATATTTAACATTCTTAAACAACAACTTCAAAAGACATATGCACTGTTCAAGCATACATTCAGAAAACAAGAAGCATTGTCACCACATCAATATAATTAAACTAAGTTCAAGGATAAATTCAAAACTCATGTACTTCTTGTTCTTTTGAATTAAAACAGTTTTTTTTTTTTTAAGAGAGGTGATGGATTCATAGGACATTTATAACTTTAAGACATAGTTACTACTACTAATGATCATGTAATGAAGACACAAACATAGATAAGCACATAACATAGAAAGCGAAAAACAGAGAAAGTAAGAACAAGGAATGAGTCCACCTTAGTGATGTCCTTGAGCTCTTCTATGTCTCTTCCTTGCCTTGGCTGCTCCTCCTTCATTGCTTTTAGATCTTCTCTGATTTCATGAAGGATGATGGAGTGCTCTTGATGTTCCACCCTTAGTTGCTTCCAATAATTATCTGTGGTGTCCACAGATCCTGAGGTGTCAAGGCATTTACATCCCTGTACCAATTTAGGCATGCAAAATGCCCTTGCACACAACTCTGGGCGTTCAGCGCCAGGTTGGTGCCCATTTTGGGCGTTCAACGCCCATTTA
>NC_029785.2:53797146-53804229 GCF_000816755.2 Arachis ipaensis
GCCTCACAGATGTGCAGAACTTTGTTGAGACTCTCCAACACCAAACTTAGAGTTTGGATATGGGAGTTCAACACCAAACTTAGAGTTTGGTTGTGGCCTCCCAACACCAAACTTAGAGTTTGACTGTGGGGGCTCTAGTTGACTCTGCTTGGAGAGAAGCTTTTCCTGCTTCCTCTCTATGGTTGCAGAGGGGGATCCTTGAGTTTTGAATACAAGGGAGTTCTCATTCCATTGAAGGAATATTTCACCTCTGTCAACATCAATCACAGCTCTTGCTGTGGCCAGGAAAGGTCTTCCTAGGATGATGGATTCATCCTCTTCCTTTCCAGTATCCAGGACTATGAAATCAGTAGGTATGTAAAGGCCCTCAACCTTTACTAATACATCTTCTACTTGTCCATAAGCCTGTTTTCTTGAGCTGCTGACATCTCTAGTAAGATTTTAGCAGCTTGCACCCCATAGATTCCCAGTTTCTCTATTACAGAGAGGGGCATGAGGTTTATTCCTGAACCAAGGTCACACAGAGCCTTAAAGATCATGGTGCCTATGGTACAGGATATTATGAACTTTTCAGGATCCTGTCTCTTCTGAGGCAATGTCAGTTGATCCAGATCACTTAGTTCATTGATGAACAAGGGAGGTTCAACTTCCCAAGCATCAATGCCAAATAATTTGGCATTCAGCTTCATGATTGCACCAAGAAACTTGGCATTTTGCTCTTCAGTGACATCCTCATTCTCTTCAGAAGAGGAATACTTATCAGAGCTCATGAAAGGCATAAGGAGGTTCAATGGAATCTCTATGGTCTCTAGATGAGCCTCAGAGTCCTTTGGTTCCCCAGAGGGAAGCTCCTTATTGATCACTGGACGTCCCTAGAGGTTTTCCTCCTTGGGATTCACGTCCTCTCCTCTCCTCATAGGTTCGGCCATGGCGCTTATGTCAATGGCCTTGCACTCTCCTTTTCGGCTGCCATCTCCTTTACTTGTTCGAAATTTTCAATCAAGTTGTCTCTGGATTGTTGTAGTTTAGCTTCTCTTAATTTTCTCTTCAGTGTCCTTTCAGGTTCTGGATCAGCTTCAACAAGAATGCCTTTTTCTTTGTCCCTGCTCATAAGAAAGAGGAGAACAAAAGAAAAGAAGAGGAGTCCTCTATGTCACAGTAAAAAGGATCCTTATTGTTAGTAGAAGAAAAGAAGAAGAAATTCGAACACAGATAGAGTAGGGGGTTCGAATTTGGTGATGATGTGAGGAAGTAATGTTAGTTAGTTGAAACAAATTTTGAAAAGATAGGAAGTTAGGAGGTTAGGAAAGATATTTTGAAAAGATATTTTTGAAAAAGATAAGATAAGAAGATATTTTTGAAAAAGATATGATAGAAATTAGTTTTTGAAAAAGATTTGATTTTTAAAATCACAATTAATGACTTGATTCATAAGAAATCACAAGATATGATTCTAGAACTCAAAGTTTGAATCTTTCTTAACAAGCAAGTAACAAACTTCAAATTTTTGAATCAAAACATTAATTGATCATATTATTTTCGAAAATTTGATGGAAAAATAAGAAAAAGATTTTTGAAAAATATTTTTGGAATTTTCGAAAATAACTAAGAATTTTGAAAAAGATTTGATTTTTTGAAAAAGATTTTGAAAAAGATAGGATTTTCAAATTGAAAATTTGATTTGACTCATTGGCAACAACTTGATTTTAAAAAAAACTTTGAAAAAGTCAATCCAAATTTTCGAATTTGATGAGAGAAGAAGGGAAAGATATTTTTTTTTTTTATTTTTGAAATTTTTATGAAAAACATGAAAATTATGCAATGCATGAAATTTTTAGATCAAAACAATGAATGCATGCAAGAATGCTATGAATGTCAAGATGAACACCAAGAACACTTTGAAGAACATGATGAACATCAAGAACATATTTTTGAAAAATTTTTAATGCAAAGAAAATATGCAAGACACCAAACTTAGAAATCTTTCATGTTTAGACTCTAAGAAACGAAAAATGCATATGATAAATATGAAAAGACACAAAACAAAAAATCATCAAGATCAAACAAGAAGACTTACCAAGAACAACTTGAAGATCATGAAGAACACTATGAATGCATGAAATTTTCGAAAAATGCTAGATGCATATGCATGTGACACCAAACTTATGATATGACTCAAGACTCAAACAAAAAACATGAAATATTTTTGATTTTTATGATTTTCAAATTTTTTTGGATTTTTATTTTAATTTTTTCGAAAATTAAAAGGAAAAATAAGGATTCCAAAATTTTTAATATGAATTCCAGGAATCTTGCCATGTTAGTCTTAAAGCTCCAATCAAAGGGTCAGGCATGGCTTAATAGCCAGCCAAGCTTTAATCAAAATATGAGTGTAATTCAGACATGACAAGCCTAACATGCTCTATCCAAAAGGATTGGGGCATGACTCCACTGAGGTGATTAGCCAATCCCAAAGCAGTTTGGGTATGGCTTTACAGCCAGATAGGCTTCAACATACTTCATGAAATACTAGAATTCATTCTTAAAAATTTTGAAGCCATAGAATAATTTATTTTTGAAAACATATTTTTTTTTTTCGAAAACATATGAGAGATTTTTTTGAAAATATTTTTGAAAAATTTTTGAAAAGAAAAATAAAAAGAAAATTACCTAATCTGAGCAACAAGATGAACCGTCAGTTGTCCAAACTCGAACAATCCCCGGCAACGGCGCCAAAAACTTGGTGCACGAAATTGTGATTACACTTTAATTATGTAAAGTTTATGGCTCATGCCAGTTTGGGCGTTCAACTCTGGTTTTGGATCCTTTTCTGGCGCTGGACGCCAGATTTGGGCAGAAGGCTAGCGTTGAACGCCAGTTTACGTCGTCAATTCTTGGCCAAAGTATGGACTATTATATATTTCTGGAAAGCCCTGGATGTCTACTTTCCAACGCAATTGGAAGCGCACCATTTCGAGTTCTGTAGCTCCAGAAAATCCACTTTGAGTGCAGGGAGGTCAGAATCCAACAGCATCAGCAGTCCTTTTTCAACCTCTGAATCTGATTTCTGCTCTCAAGTCCCTCAATTTCAGCCAGAAAATACCTGAAATCACAGAAAAACACATAAACTCATAGTAAAGTTCAGAAATGTGAATTTAACATAAAATCTATTAAAAACATCCCTAAAAGTAACTAGATTCTACTAAAAATATACTAAAAACAATGCCAAAAAGCGTATAAATTATCCGCTCATCAATAGGGCTCATCAAAACGAGAATTTTGATACCAATTTTGAAAAATTGGCCCAAAATCAGACTGGAAGGGCCGAACCGGTTGAACCGGGACCTAAATCAGGCCCGTGGGTCCAACCGGACCCAAACACTTAAAACAAACAGCAGATCCTTCTTCCCCCATTTCATGCAACGACACAAACAAATTGGGGGAGGGAAGAGGAGCTCTCAAACCCTCATCAACATTGAATCCACCATAACTCTTCCGTCCGGGCTCCGATCGTCGCACCGTTTGTGGCCACGCGCCTAGCGCGTCGAGCCCTACCTTTCTATCAGATAATTTCACCGGTAAGCTTCATTTTCATTTCAGAATCTCTACTCCCTTTCTTTATAGTGAAATCTTGCCCAATTTTGTGTTTTAGGTTCGAGTTAGCTTCCAGAGCATATTGGGCTTGAGCTATTATGCATATGGGAATGGTAAGGACAACCTAACCCTAGCTCAATCTTACATTTATAGTGGGAAAATTGAATTTGGAACATGTATATGAATTAGGTGATTAATTGGATATATATGCATTGTAATTAAATTGGGGGTATTTGAAGGCTTATTGGTGATCAAGGCTTGGTTTGTGGTTGGTTTATTTGAGCTTGGAGGGGCTGTGTTTTGCTTGTGAGGTTGCCTTGGATTGAACGAAGTGATCGGCCAAGGTATGGTTTAGGTTTCGTAAGGTGTTGTGAAAACTTAGGCTAGAAGAACCATAGGTTAGGTTGAATTGGTTAATTGCATTACATGTTTAGTCTTGTGAAGTTATTGGATAAATTTATGGATGAACTTGTATTGCAATTTGTGAGTTGTTGAAATTGTTGAGTATGTATTCTTGTGTTTCAGCTAGTGTTGGAAGTTATGATCATGATTTGTTAGTGTTAGATATGTGTGCTTGAGATCATTAATGAGGGGTTGATGAAGATGTTGATATATGTTAATAAAGAGTTGATGTATGTGTTGAAGGGATAATATATGTAAAGTGTTGATATATGTTGATATAGTTTGGTGGTTAAGGCTTGTTGAATTGATTAAAGGTAATTTGGTAGAGGTTGTTAATGAAATGGGCTGATATGTTAATGATATGTAGGTTTTGATGCTAAGGAATATGGAATTGGTGAAAACGAGGTTTGGAAGTGAAATGGTAAAAAGTGAATTTCGGTGAAATTTGAAAGTCCATAACTTACCCCTCAAATTTTCGATGGAATTGTGGTTTATTTCAAATGAAAGATGATTTTTAAGCTTTTAAACGATACCAATTTTGTGAAAAATGGAATTTTGTAGAGGAAGTTATGGACGATGAAAGTTTGGTATAAAAACTATGCTTGCAGGGTCACAAAATCTGGTTGTAACAGCTTTTTGGGCATTCTGACAATTTTGGAAAAACGCCCATCCACGCGTGCACGTGGCTCATGTGTACGGGTGGCATGGCATTTTAGCGATGCATACGCGAGAAGCCATGTACGCGCGTGAAAAGCTGAAACGCATGATCACGCGTACGCATGACTCACGCGTACGCGTGGCTGCTGCCTGCTGCAAAATCGGATTTTGGCTGTTTTAAACCAAATTTTTCACTTCTAAACCTCCATTTTCTTCCTTTTAAGTCTTAAAGTATGGTACTAGGTCCAGTAGATAAATGAAGCTAGGAAAATAAGATAACTTGAGGATGAAGTAAGAGGTAAATGATGGCTTTTATGAAGAAGATAAGAATATTAAAGAAGTTTAATGATAAGGCTTGATAATTGATGGTGTATTGACAATGAAAATGAAATGGCTTATGAATAATGATATCTGAGATACGAGTTTCCCTAGGTAAGAACTGTGGCTTACCACCACGTGTTCTAGGTTAAATCTCGACACTCTGTTGACCCTAAGTCGTAAGGGTGACCGTGCACATATAAATTCCTGGGTATGGATAGCCCCCATTGAGTGATTACTTTATGTTTGAATGTAAAACCTATGCATAGGTTCTTGGGGATGAGCGACGGGGGACAGTCTAAGGTTTTCGAACTTGTCGGGATGGCTGGATAACCGACAGATGAGCCTCATCAGCCATAGGACAGTCATGCATCATGTGCACTTGTTTGTTTTTATTGCTCTGCATTTCCTGGGTTTGCCTAATTGAATATATATCTCCTGCTACCTGTTGAACTTGCTATTTGCACTATCTGCTTATTACTTGTGCGTGAACTTGTTTGGTTGTTTGTCTCTGCTGAATTGTGGAAGACGGAGGGATGGAGGAAAGGGTGATATGGCTTGGTGTTATGTTAGGTTTAGAATTGAGTGAGTTTAAGCAGATTTAGATTACCTACCCCTATTATGGCTTCTATTTAGTAACTAAGCTTTATAATTGTATGACGAAGTTCTAGGATTGCCTCTAGCATTCCCAAGACCTTATTTATTATACGCGTGACACCTTTACCATGCTAAGAACCTCCGGTTCTCATCCCATACTGTGTTGTTGTTTTTCAGATGCAGGTCGAGAGGCTTCTCGCTAGGCGTCTAGAGCCTTGAAGCGAAGTAGTTCCTAAGTGTATTTTGGATTTCGATTTATACATATATGTATATATATATGTTTAGCTTACTCTCCAAGTAACTTGTGTATGCTGCTCCTCATAGAGGTTGAGGGAGAGATATGAGCTTATTTTGGTATTTTGGTGTATTTTGGGATACCTATGTATGTATATATGTATATATCTATATCCTCCGGCCAGCTTTGGCTTCGCAGGCTAGGTCAGGAGCTAGTTACGCTGTTTTTTTTTTTGCTTTCCATTCCTCTTTTGTTTGTCTTTATCAATACCTTTTAGGTTTCTTAGCACGCAAGTAATCGTATCTCTTGAGCGTTGCACTTTTCATTTTGCGATTTTGTTTACCCGTTTGTTCAAGACTCCCAGTATATTGTCTTTTCCACTATTACATATATATCTTTTGCTGTTTAGAGGTCCGTAACACCACACTACCTCTATTCTACGACTTAAGCGTAAAACTCTGTGTAGTAAGGTGTTACAGATTACCCTAATATTAATATATTCACATATCTTAGTACAAGTTAGATTCCTCATCATTGGTGTCAAATACGCAGAGATGGACCCACATGTAACAAAGAGGGGGCATTTGCCCCCACAAAATAAAAAAAAATACTAATACTTGTATACATTTATCTTGTATTCTATTATGTTTATTCTAAAATAAAATATAAATAATTTTTGTATTTTATGTTAAATTTTTTTTGTTAAACTTAACATATAATAATAATAATAATATTATTATTAAATTTGAGTTAGTATAATAATAATAATAAATAAATAAATAAACTCAAAAAATAGTGATAATTTTCATTATATTAATTAATTTAAGTGAATGTGTGTATATTTCTAGTTTTTATCAACATGTATAAATAGTTCTAATTTTAAAAAATTTTAAATATATCTAAATCAATTTGGGTTGGTCGAATAAACAGCTTAGTCGTTTATTTAAACAAGTGTTGGGAGTTCGAATTCTATCTGGTATGTATAACAATTGATTGGCCAATTACAGACTCTTAAATAGGACTCAAATTTATGACAGATTAGTCCTTAACTTGTTGGGTATTGTGAGAAACCAAAAAAAAATTCTATATCTAAATTTTATTATATTTTTGCCTCATTATAAAATTTCTCTGGGTTCGTCACTGCAAATACAGATTCCATCTCTTTAAGTAGTTCTCATGCTTGCAACATGAAATTGTGACACATATCGAGCATTGTAATCTTTACTTTATTTTGTAATTTTCTCTTTGGTAGTTAGACATTTTCAGTCCCATTTGTTAAC
>NC_029785.2:53804314-53808259 GCF_000816755.2 Arachis ipaensis
TATTTAAAATTTATTAAATTTTAGATAAATTATTTATAAATACAAATAAAATAAAAAATAATATAAATATAGAGAATTTTAAAAAGGAAGGATAAGACATTTTTTATTACCAAACAAACAATGATATAATTCTTTAGATTAACTCTGAACATTCAAATATACTTTTGATATTTATTTCATAATAAATTTAATGGAGTCTTATGGATCATATATAATTAATTAATTTAATTTGCAATAATCTTATATATTTCCAATTCTTTAGAAATATATAATATTATCATTTTTTATAACATGAATGTTCTAAGCAAGTTGAGAATGGGTTGAATCAAGAAATCATTTTTAGATTTGAATAAACAAGTTATGCAGAAATCTGGTTTTAGGAGTTTATTTCTGGTTTTATCTCGTAAGTGCAGAATAGAATTGAAACAGTGAAAACTGTGACGCCTTGATATATTCTGGTTCGGCCACGATGACCTACGTCTAGTCTCCACCATAACAATGGTAGAATTTTCACTATAATCAAGATAGATTACAACCACCCATTCTAAGAGACTCACACTTTTGTAAACCACTTACACTATTCTAAGCTTAGTAAATTACCTAGGTACTAACCCAACCTAATTAAGGGGAACCAAGTGTACTCTAATCAGCACATTTTCGAATTCAAACACTCAAAGAATAATTGAATTTTGGCTTTTGTATGAACTCCTGTCTTTGTCTTTTTCATCTTTCAAATTGATCTTAATTCTAGACACAAGAGAAGAAGAACACACTCAATATGACAAAAGAATATGCTTGTATATCAAATCAGATTTTACTTCAAAGGGTTACTTTCGTCCTTATCTTTGTTGTTGTTCTTATATAAAGATTGATATACTCTTATTCAAGGTTGTTATAATTTTCTTTTTCACAAAACTATCTATTGCACCAATTATGCTTATGGATGGTGGCATTAAGGAGAAGAACTTTCCTTCTTTGTTCCTCAAATTCGAATGCAGCAACTTCTTATGAATATAATCTGATTTTGGAGTGCATTATTTGATGTCTTGATCATAAATAACATCTTTAATTGATTCATATAATGCTCATCATAATGATTAGTTATAATAGGAAATAGTTAATTATATTTGTTATTATAAGCACTACTAGAAAAATTACTTTAAGTGGCCATTTATTTTGCTTTTAGCGGCAATAAAAATAGCCGCTAATATATTTACCGGCAATTAGACATTAGCCGTCTTATGCTTTGTTGCTAAAAGGTTTTAGCGACAATTATAATATTTGCCGGTAAAGACCATTTTAATGGCCGCAAAAAGTATATAACTTTTAGCGGCCATTTTTTTGGCAATTATATGGCTACCAAAAGTAATTTTCAGATTGCAATATTATTCACTTTTAGTGGCCATTACTATTGCCGCCAAAATCCATTTTACCAGCCATTTATATGGCTACTAAAAATAATTCTAAAATTGTAATGTTATTCACTTTTAGTTGCTATTACTATTGTCGCTAAACTCTTAAGACTTTTTTAATTATACTCACTCTTCTAGAAATAACAACCTATCCTTTTTCGAAAATTTCAAATTATTTTTACCAACAATTATTATTATTGTACATAATATAAATATACTAAAATTAATTACTACAAAATAAAATATTTTATTAAATTATTTATACACAAATTTTTCTTGAAAAGTAATAAAGCATATAATACGAATTTAAACAACATAAATACTACAAGTCTATGTTACATCAATGATTAGCACATAGAAATACAAATCTTTGAGTCATTACAAACACCACTGCTATCGCTGCATTGCAGAAAACAAACATATACATAATCATTAGAATAATACTAATTCATTTTCATTGTTGTTTAATTTAAAGAGAGAGTGTGACAGAATTAATAACCTAGATGAGGACTTGTAGTTAATAATGACTAAAAATAAAATAGAACACAGTAAACCTTATTAGGCTACAAATAAAATAGCAAGGTATATCATGGTGTTTAAAATTTACAATGGCAGAGTCAAACTTTGCTTATCTAGTATAATTGGTCATAACCATGTATGGGGAGACTAAAAAAATAATTCCATTCATGCCAGATTTAAGAATCTACATCTTAAAGACAGATTATGTCATAACGTCGACAAATATGAAGTTTCTTTAAATTCCTGCAGCCTTTAACAATACTACACATGGCTTCATCTCCAATGCCCAAGCAATCCACTAAGTGAAGAGCATGCAAGAATATGCAACCCTGTCTAAACTTAAGAAGGCTAACATTTCCAATTCTTTGGCAGTAAAGCAATGTTAACTTAGTGAGATGCCTGTGCATTTTGAAAGCTGGATTAACATCATAGGTTAATTTTACCAATTTCTAGACAGTAACAGAATTTGTATGGAAATCAAAATTAGACTACTAAATAAATTAAACAGAAACTTATAAGCAAAGACTAGTTGGTAGATCCAATAATTTAGATATACTTATTGCTAACATTATTGCTTCTAACATATATAGCACTAAAGGGAACAAACTAACAGATACAAACAAGCATATATCAATATCAAAACCAAGATATTTTATTTTAAGATATGCTTTTTCTGACTTTTGAGCTTCCTCCCATTGGGCAGCACACTTTTCAAATTCAATTTTCTCATGTAGTTTCGCATTTGCATCCTTGGTATCAGACTTTTTCTCTTCCTCATCGTCGTTGCTTGCCCATGCAGCAATATTCATCTTACCAAACTGCATGCCAAGGGCTGCAATCTCTCTCCTTGTCCAAAGCTTTATTTCTTTTTCAGACAAGTGTTTTCCTCCATTTTCAGTTGGAAAGTGCGAATCATCGTCAGTTGTGTTGTCCAAAGGTGTTGGAGTAGGCTCACCTCTCCTTGGGGTTGAAGGCATTGAAGACATTGGGCTACGTAGTGGAGTTGCCGAGCCACTAAAATTCTTGTATATTCTTGGAGCAATGCGAGATTCAGACACATTCAAACCACTTAATTCTTATATTATCAACCTAGAATCTACAAGCTAATATATATAATCAAGACTACGTAGTTGTTCATGAGAAGTATAAATCAATTAGAAAGAAGACAAGATAAGGAATAAAAGTTTGTCACCATTTCAACATCTTCACGTTCTTCCTTTAAGACACTAAGCGTAACAGGAAAGCCTGCAAAGAAGCATTAGTCATCAAATAAAAATTAATCATCAAATGAAAAAAATAAATAAAAGGAAAATAGAGCAAAATAATTTATTTAAGTATACCCATGGCAGCAAATGCTAATTGGGAAGCCTGATATTCTGAGACAATAACTTGAAGCTTAAAAATAGCATTTCTTCTATCATCTGCTAGTTTACCATTGCTTATCGGGTCAAGCAACCGCTCAACATAGATATAAGATAAATATCAAGCATGTAGCATCAACTATTAGGAACTCATTACTGTATTAAGATTAAGCAACATATTATTCCAAATAAAAATAAAAGAAATAGTATTTGGATAACTGAAAACAACGAAATAGATAAAGGGAAATTAATACAACACAAAAGATTTAAAGAACGCTAATTAAGCAGAGTGAATTTCTCACTTAACATTCTGTCGAATGACCAAATCCACAATGCACTTAAACGACATTTGTATAGCAAAGCAAGAACATTGAACATTCTTCAGGTCTTGTTACTTTAAGTTTATAGCATATGAAATCAGAAAAAAGAAAAGGGTAAGAACTGACTATGTGAACCCTGCGTAATTTGTGAATAATTAGCTAATAAATTAATTATTAATAAAAAATTACAAAATTGAATTATATAATTTAATGAAGTATAAATAATTAAAATATGATTTTTGACACTAATTTTAAAGGTTTTGACCCAAAATTGGGTCGAACGGGCCAAACCAGTTGGACCGGACCCAAACCGGGCCCATGGCCCAATATATA
>NC_029785.2:53808284-53820526 GCF_000816755.2 Arachis ipaensis
CCTTCTATATACTCAAATTTAACCTCTATTCCCAAAACCTTTACAAGAAGGGGGAGAGGGGGGGGGGGGAAAGTCGCACAAAGTGTAGATTAACCCTTTCAATTCGGAGCTCTGATCATCACACCGTTTATGGCCACGCGATCACCGCGACGAGCTCTACAAAAGCCATAGAACAATTTGGTAAGTACCTCATTATTTCCTACTCAGCCACTCTCTCCTAATTTCAAATTTAAGGTTTTTATTTTGAGATTTTTTTGAATTTCGGTATTTAGGATCAAACTAGCCTTGTGGACTTGCCAGGTCTTGTCTCACATTTTCATCGGTAAGGTGAGAAACCACTAAATCTCATGAATCATTAATGATTATGAACCCTAGTATGATTTTTGTGGTATTTATGTGGAATTAGAGTGAGATATATGTTTTGGAGGCAAATTGGGTGATATCGGTGACTAGAAAGCGAACTGTGGAGGTTGGGTTTTCATTCGGTGAGGATTCGGGGCCTTGGACACTTGAGAAATGGAGATATTTGAGGTGCTTTGGAACTAGAAAGGAATCGGCCAAGGTATGATTTTGGTTTCTCGTAGATAATATGTAATGTCATGTGCAAATATAGGCTAGACAACCATAGGATAGGTTGGATTATGTTAGTATTTGATGGTTAGTAATTGAAGCAAATGTTGAACTTGTTATGATGTTGTGTTGAGTAATGTGGTTGATGCTTGATGAAATGGTGGTTTTGAGGAATGATAATGATACCTTGATGATTGAGCATAAAGTGGTATTGAACATGAATTGTGTGGTTGAACTTAATGAAATTGTATATTGGTATGCCATGGAGTGATGAGAAGGATTGAGAGATAGTTTAGCTTGTTTTGGTGCTGTTTAGAAGCTTGAGATATTGGTTTTGAATTGAAAACTTGGTAAAAATGTAGGTTTGCGATTTTTGAGAAAAACTAATTTTTTACCAAACTTCGGCGGGCCATAACTCGACTTCCAGACCCTTAAACTTTCCAAACTTGTCTTAAATGAAAATAGGGTCTGTGAATGTTACACCATTCAAAGAATAGACAAAACATGGTTTTGAACAAAAAGTTTATGTGCGTCGGAAGTTTGATGTGCAAAAAGTGTTATGCAAATTTTGTAATAGCTTTTTAAGGAGATACAGGGACCGCCTACGCAGGAATTCATTGAATTTTGGAATGATCGCGTACGCGGACAATGGTTGTGTATGCGAGATAGCGAATTATACCCCTACGTACGTGAGATATAGCTTGCATACGCGGCCATTCACTTCTATCCTGCGTACTCGCATATACGGACAGGGTTCGCGTATGCGAGACCCCTTGTTTTCGGAAAAATGGATTTTATGAACTTTAACCTATTTTCTAACCTCTAAACCTCTATTTTTACCCCTAAGACCCTTAAACTTAGTTTTTTTTATCATAGTGAGGGGGTTAAACCTTGATTGGGTGGCAACTTGGAAGTGAAGAAAGATTGTGAAGTGGTGATTTAGGCCTGAGAAGTGCTGTAACACTAAATACGTGATGGATGATGGCTAAGATGAAAAAGACTAATTGAACGTGAATGAATATGATAAATGAGGATGATTGGTGATGAGTATGTTTAAGTTTTCTCTCTATTGTAAAGTATGTTGGGCACTATATCCCATGAGTGTGTCGAACACTATATCCCAAGAGTGTGATGGGCACTATATCCCAAGAGCGTGGGAGCACTTTATCCTCGATAGTGTGTTGGGCACTATATTCCATGAGCGTGGTTGGTTGACACAAAAATTTTTACCGGTTCGGAATTTAGCAAAATAATTTCGTTGTGAGCATAGCTCCAAACCAATAGCCAATCCTCAAATCAAATTTAAAAGTGTTGGTTGTCACAAGTACAAACCCCAATAAAAATTAACCGAAGTGTTTAAACCTCGGGTCGTCTCACAAGGAATTGCAATGAAGTGAATGATTATTGGCTATGAATATGCAGGGGGTTTGATTTATAAAAGGGACAAGAAAATAAATGGGAAGAAAACTAAAGGAAACAATTAAAGAAAGCAATTAATAAAGATAGACATTCATGGCAAGGATTGAGAGTATAGGCTTTCTATCCTAGTTACTAATCATAACAGTGATTAACAAGAATTTATCTTATTTCGTCATCTCCAACAATGGAAGAAGGTATAATGTTATCTTCACATAGGGAGAAAGTCAAATAAGACTAGCTAATCTCAATTCAAAAGTCCTAATCAAGTCACTAATTGAATTAGCAAGAGATTAGAGTCAATAAAAATAATACTAGCTAACAACTCTAGATCACCAACATAGGTTGGGTCTTAATGACTCAAGATTGCCTAATTCCTCTTTCCAAGCCAAGAATGCTAAAAAAATCTACTCTAACATCCTTCCAAGTATTTTGTCAAATACTTGGAAGGCATAAAAGGAAAGCAAGATAAAATGACAACAAGAATATTAAATCTATAACTACCCAATTGCAAAGAATTTACATCAACCCAATCAAACAACAAGGGAATATAAAACATGAATTGCATTAAAAGGAAATCCAAATCCAACAATAGTGCATCAACATAAAAGATACATCAAAGGGTAAATTGACAAGAAAACTAAGAGAGCATAGATGTAACAATAAGAAATTAAAATGGAAACAAGATGAAAACAGGAAATTAAACCTAGATCTAAGATACAAATACCCTAAGAACCCTAATTCTAGAGAGAAGATGGAGCTTCTCTCTCTAGAAACTAAACTACATGATGCTAATCTATAACTAAGTGCTCCCTCCTTGCTCAATCTTCAATTCTACATGAAATACCCTCAAAAACGAGTTGGATTTGGGCCTGGGCAGCTCAGAAATCACCCCCAGCGTTTTCACTTTAATGAGGTCATGTGATCAGCGTCACACATGCGCGTGGGTGACGCGTGCGCGTGGGTGACGCGTGCGCATCGCTGGCCAAAATTCCTCCTCACGCGTATGCGTGGGTGACGCATGTGCGTGGCTTGCAAATCTTCAACTCACGTGTACGCGTGGATGACGTGTGCGCTTGGCCCTCAAAATCCTAAAAAACCTAAAATTGAAATGTAAAAGTGTTGGGATTAGAAAATTGTCACCCAAAAACGCTGATTGGTCGGATGACCTACCCACACTTAAAAATTTGCACTGTCCTCGATGCATTCAAAGATGAGCAAGGGGGTACGGCGACTCCCCGAGTTGCCACCTTCAGCTGGTGGGTCAACCGGCTGCTGCATGTTCTTTCTCCCGCTTCCATATTCGTTTATGATGACTTGTCCTAAAAATAGAAGAAAAGATAAGAAGAAGAGTAAATGCAAAAGCAAGAAAGCGTAAATTGTTAGAATGAGGTAAATCACTAGAATGGAGTCAGTGAATTAGTGTGACATTAAGGAAGAATAGTGTGTGAGTTCTAAGTTGCATGCGGTTTAGAACACACATACTAGCATAAAGAGCTATGTCACAATTACACAAAAGAAGGGTGCACTTCACTTATTCTAGTGTGCTTGAAATACTTTAAAAGACTTGTATGTTAAGATACAAACAAGTAGTGAAGAAGCATAAAAGCATTCAAGCAATAATCAAGTAATTGTGAAATTGTATAATGCATGTGTATTGATTGATGTGTAAGGAAACTTAATGAACCAATTGAAATATAGAGCTCACACATCAAACAATGACACATGTTGAAGTTGTTGTAACACCTAAGCGACATAGAAGTGGAACACATGAGTGCTATGGAACTTAGGAAAAAGAAGATAGAAGTGAAAATCAATCACATAGCAAGCGTGGTCTACAAAGCTTGAAAAGCTCAAAAATATGTCACTAGGTAAGCTTTCGATCCAATTCCATAATTCCAAAATCTCAATGCATGAAATGGGTGATGTAAATAAAGGTAAATCATAAACAAGTATCACCTAAAAAATGCATTGATAATGTACAATTGCCTAACAAAGGACAATGAATGCATGGTGGCCAAAACATGCAATTCAAAAGAGTTAAGATGCTTGAAGGCAATGTACAAGTACTTGGTGTTCAAAAGGGTTAAGCATGAAAAATTCAAAACCAAGTAACAAATTGTAATCTCAATAATGAATCCAATAATGACAATTAACAATAATGATGTTAAAACAACATCTTAGCAGTAATTAGCAATAGTAAACAGCAAACAATATTAATAATCCAACACTTGTAATGAAAAACGAAACAAAAATGAAACAAACTAATTACTAACTAAAAGAAATGGTGACCAATGGTGATTAGTAGTGTTAGGTGATGGTTGAAGAAGGGAAAAAAAGAGGAGAAAAGAAAATTAGGAAAGAAATGGAAAGAAAAGAAGAAAAAAAATGAGTGAAATAGGGCAGGGGTGTCACGCGTATGCGTCATGTCACGCGCACGTGATGAGCGGATAATTTATACCCTTTTTGGCATTATTTTTACATAGTTTTTAGTTTGATTTAGCTACTTTTTATTATATTTTATTAGTTTTATTTAAAAATCACATTTTTTGACTTTACTATGATTTTGTGTGTTTTTCTATGATTTCAGGTTTTTTCTGGCTGAAATGGAGGGACCTGAGCAAAAATCTGATTTAGAGGCTGAAAAAGGACTGCAGATGCTGTTAGATTCTGACCCTCCTGCACTCGAAGTGGATTTTCTGGAGCTACAGAAGCCCAATTGGTGTGCTCTCAATTGCGATGGAAAGTAGACATCCTGGGATTTCCAGAAATATATAATAGTCCATACTTTTCCTGAGATTTGACGGCCCAAACTGGCGTTCAAAGACAGCCTAAAACATCTTGACGTAAAACGCCCAAACTGGCACCAGAATTGGAGTTAAACGTCCAAACTGGTACCAAAGCTGGCGTTTAACTCCAGGAACAGCCTATGCACGAAAAAGTTTCAATGCTCAGCCCAAGCACACACCAAGTGGGCCCCAGAAGTGGATTTCTGCACTGTCTGCACTTAGTTACTCATTTTCTGTAATCCCTAGTAACTAGTTTAGTATAAATAGCACTTTTTACTATTGTATTCGCATCGAGACTTTTACCATCTTATGCTATTGTACACGTTTGGAGGCTGACCTCATGGCCATGCCTAGACCTTTTTCACTTATGTATTTTCAACGATGGAGTTTCTACACCCCATAGATTAAGGTGTGGAGCTCTACTGTTCTTCATGAATTAATGCAATTACTACTGTTTTCTATTCAATTCATGCCTACTTCTTCTCCAAGATATACTCTCGTACTTAATTCAGTTAAGTCATAATGAAGGGGTGACCCGTGACAATCACCCAATCTTCGTTACTCGCTTAGCCAAGATCGCGTGCCTGACAACCACAAAGCGGTCTACATGATGTTCAACGAAGTCATTGGACGACAGCTGGAGTATATTCTCTTGGGTATCTAATATATGGACCGAGTCCATGAGATTAGTATCTTCGTGGTATAGGCTAGAATTATTGGCAGCCATTCCTGGGATCCGAGAAGTCTAAACCTTGTCTGTGGTATTCCGAGTAGGATCCAGGAAGGGATGACTGTGATGAGCTTCAAACTTGCGAATGTTGGGCGCAGTAATAGTGTGCAAAAGGATCAATAGATCCTATTCTGACGCTAGTGGGAACCGACAAATGATTAGCCATGTGATAGTTGTACTTGGTATTTTTCATCCGAGATGAGAAATCCGACAGTTGATTAGCCGTGCAGAAACCGTAGAGGACCATTTTCACTGAGAGGATCTTACAGCTTGCCATGGAAGGAAGTAATGCATGGTTGGAAGGAGGCAATAGGAAAGCAGAGGTTCAGAAGCAACAAAGCATCTCCAGATGCTTATCTGAAACTCCCACCAATGAATTACATAAGTAACTTTATCTTATTTTTTGTTTTATTTATCTTTTAATTATCAAAACCTCATAACCATTTGAATCCGCCTGATTGAGATTTACAAGATGAACATAGCTTGCTTCAAGCTGACAATCTCCATGGGATCGACCCTTACTCACGTAAGGTATTACTTGGACGACCCAGTGCACTTGCTGGTTAGTTACGCGGAGTTGTGAAGAAGTGTTGAGATCACGATTTCGTGTACCAAGTTTTTGGCGCCATTGCCGGGGATTATTCGAGTTTGGACAACTGACGGTTCATCTTGTTACTTAGATTGGGTAATTTTATTTTATGTTTAAGCTTTTTATTTTTATTTTCGAAAAAAATACAAAAAAATTTAATAAAATAAAAAAAATCACAAATTTTGTGTTTCGTGTTTGAGTCTAGTGTCTAAACATTAAAAATTTCTAAATTTGGTGTCTTGCATCTGTTTCTTTTCATAAAAATTTTCAAAAAATTTATTCTTGATGTTCATCATGATCTTCAAAGTGTTCTTGGTGTTCATCTTGACATTCAAAGTGTTCTTGCATCCATTATTTGTTTTAATCTTAATTTCTCATGTTTTGTGTCATTTTGATGTTTTTTCTCTTTCCTCATTAATTCAAAAAATCAAAAATAATATCTTTCCCTTATTTTACTCATAAATTTTGAAATTTTGGATTGATTTAGTCAAAGATTTTTAAAATTAGTTGTTTCTTATTAGTCAAGTCAAAATTTCAATTTAAAAATTCTATCTTTTCAAATCTTTTTCAAAAATCAAATCTTTTTCATTTTTTTTCTTAAGTATTTTCGAAAATTTTAAAATTGATTTTCAAAATATTTTTCTTATTTTTACTTCATATTTTCGAAATTATTGCTAACATTTAATGTTTTGATTCAAAAATTTCAAGTTTGTGATTTTCTTGTTAAGAAAGGTTCAATCTTTAAATTCTAGAATCATATCTTTTAGTTTCTTGTTAGTCAAGTCATCAACTTTAATTTTTAAAATCAAATATTTTTAATTTCCTTTTCAAATCTTTTTCAAAATAAATGTCAATCATATCTTTTAGTTTCTTGTTAGTCAAGTCATCAACTTTAATTTTAAAAATCAAATCTTTTTAATTTCCTTTTCAAATCTTTTTCAAAATAAATTTCAATCATATCTTTTTCAAAACTTAATTTCAAAATCTTTTTCTCACTTCTTATCTTTTCAAAATTTTCAAATCTTTTTCAATTAACTACTTGACTGTTTGTTTGATTTTAAAAAGTTTACTATTTCTTATCTTTTTCAAAACCACCTAACTATTTTTCTCTCTCTAATTTTCGAAAACCACTAACCATTTTTTCAAAAACCTTTTTAATTAACTAATTGTTTTAAATTCTAAATTTATTTTATTTCTTTTAATAATTTTGAAAACTAACCAATAATTAAAATAAAAACAAAAATATTTTTCTTTTCTTTTAATTAATATTCGAATTCCCTCTCTCTCTCTCATCTCTTTCTATTTATTTTATTTAATTACTAAAACTTCTGTTCTACTAATAATTCGAACCCTCTCCCTCTCTCTGTGTTCGAATTCTTCTCATTCTTCTATTCTTCCATTCTTCTACTCACATAAAGGAATCTCTATACTGTGACATAGAGGATTTCTCTTCTTTTCTGTTCTCTTCTTTTACATATGAGCAGGAACAGGGATAAAGATATCCTTGTTGAAGCTGATCCTAAACCTGAAAGGACTTTGAAGAGGAAGCTAAAATAAGCTAAAGCACAACACTCTGGAAAGGACCTGACAGAAATTTTCGAAAAAGAAGTAGACATGGCAGCCGAACCCAACAATAATGGTGGAGATGCAAGGAAGGTGCTTGGTGACTTTATTGCCCGAACTTACAACTTCAATGGAAAAAGTGAATTACATGGGAGAATCCTATGGAAACACTTACAATCTTTCATGGAGGAATCATCCTAATTTCTCATGGAATGATCAGCAGAAGCCTAATCAAAGCTTCAATAACAACAGTGGTGGGAGAAATAGGTTTGGTAATAGCAAGCCTTCTCCATCCTCTTCTGAACAACAGACAGAGAATTCTAAGCAGAGTCCCTCTGACTTAGCAACTATAGTCTCTGATCTATCTAAGACCACTCTCAGTTTTATGACTGAAACAAGGTCCTCCATCAGAAATTTGGAGGCACAAGTGGGTCAACTAAGTAAAAGAGTGACTGAAATTCCTCCTAGTACTCTCCCAAGCAATACAGAAGAGAATCCAAAAAGAGAGTGCAAGGCCATCAATATACCCAACATGGCCGAACCTGGAGAGAGTCAAAAGGCAGTGATTTCCAGTGAGGAAGACCTCAATGGACGTCCACTGACCACTAAGGAGTTTCTTCCTGAGGAACCAAAGGAATTTGAGGCTCATATAGAGACCATAGAGATTCCACTGAACTTACTGTTGCCATTCATGAGCTCTGATGAGTATTCTTCCTCTGAAGAGGATGAAGATATTGTTGAAGAGTAAGTTGCTCAGTATCTAGGAGCAATCATGAAGCTGAATGCCAAGTTATTTGGTAATGAGATTTGGGAGGATGAACCTACATTGCTTATCAATGAAATGAATACCTTGGTTCAACAAAAATTACCTCAGAAGAAACCGAATCTCGGAAAGTTCTTAATACCTTGCATCATAGGCACCATGACCTTTAAGAAAGCTCTACGTGACCTTGGTTCAAGTATAAACCTCACGCCACTCTCTGTAATGGAGAAACTAGGGATCTTTGAGGTACAAGCTGCAAGAATCTCACTAGAGATGGCAGACAATTCAAGGAAACAGGCTTATGGACTTGTAGAGGATGTCTTAGTGAAGGTTGAAAGCTCTTACCTCCCTGCTGATTTCATAATCCTAGATACTGGGAAGGATGAGGATGAATCCATTATCCTTGGAAGACCCTTCCTATCCACAGCAAGAGCTGTGATTGATGTGGACAAAGGAGAGTTAGTCCTTCAATTGAATGAGGACTACCTTGTGTTTAAGGCTCAAGAATCTTCTTCTGTAACCATGGAGAGGAAGCATGAAAAGCTTCTCTCAATACAGAGTCAAATAGAGCCCCCACACTCAACTTCTAAGTTTGGTATTGGGAGGCCATCATCAAGCTCTGAGTCTCTGTGAAGCTCTCTAAGAGCTCACTATCAAGCTATTGACATTAAAGAAGCGCTTATTGGGAGGCAACTGGTGCACGAAATTGTGATCTCTGGTAATGGCTCCAACAACTTGGTGCTCTAATCTCAATTCATAATTTGTCACAACTTCGATACAACTAACTAGCAAGTGCACTGGGTCGTCCAAGTAATAAACCTTACGTGAGTAAGGGTCGATCCCACGGAGATTGTTAGTATGAAGCAAGCTATGGTCACCTTGTAAATCCCAGTCTGGCGGATATAAAATAATTATGGAGTTTTCGAAATTAAATAATAAAAGAGGGATAGAAATACTTATGTAAATCATTGGTGAGAATTTCAGATAAGCGCATAGAGATGCTTTCGTTCCTCTGAACCTCTGCTTTCCTGCTACCTTCATCCAATCAATCCTACTCCTTTCCATGGCTGGCTTTATGTAAGGACATCACCGTTGTCAATGGCTACTTTATATCCTCTCTGGAAAATGGTCCGATGCGCTGTCACTGCATGGCTAATCGTCTAGAGGCATCACCCTTGCCAATAGCTGCAATCCATCCTCTTGTGAAAATGGTCCAAATGCTTTGTCACAGCACGGCTAATCATCTGAGGTTCTCGATCATACTGGAATAGGATTCACCCTCCTTTTGCGTCTGTCACTACGCCCAGCACTCGCGAGTTTGAAGCTCGTCACAGTCATTCAATCCCTGAATCCTACTCGGAATACCACAGACAAGGTTTAGAATTTCCGGATTCTCATGAATGCCGCCATCAATCTAGCTTATACCACGAAGATTCTGATTAAGAGATCTAAGAGATACTCATTCAATCTAAGGTAGAACGGAAGTGGTTGTCAGGCACGCGTTCATAAGGAATGATGATGATTGTCACGTTCATCACATTCAAGTTGAAGTGCAAATGAATATCTTAGAAGCGGGATAAGTTGAATTGAATAGAAAAACAGTAGTACTTTGCATTAATCTTTGAGGAACAGCAGAGCTCCACACCTTAATCTATGGAGTGCAGAAACTCTACCGTATGAAAATACATAAGTGAATAGAGGGTAGGCATGGCCGAGTGGCCAGCCTCCCATGGAGGTCTAGAGATCTACAAATGATCAAAAGGTATTCAAAAGATGTCTAATACAATAGTAAAAAGTCCTATTTATAATAAACTAGCTACTAGGGTTTATAGAAGTAAGTAATTGATGCATAAATCCACTTCCGGTGCCCACTTGGTGTGTGCTTGGGCTGAACTTGAAGTCTACACGTGAAGAGGTCATTCTTGGAGTTGAACGCCAGCTTTTGTGCCAGTTTGGGCGTTGAACTCCACTTTGCAACTTGTTTCTGGCGCTGGACGCCAGAATTGGGCAGAGAGCTGGCGTTGAACTCCAGTTTTCGTCATCTAAACTTTGGCAAAGTATGGCCTATTATATATTTCTGGAAAGCCCTGGATATCTACTTTCCAACACAATTGGAAGCACTCCGTTTTGAGTTCTGTAGCTCCAGAAAATCCATTTTGAGTGCAGGGAGGTCAGAATCCAACAGCATCAGCAGTTCTTCTTCAAGCTCTGAATCTGATTTTTGCTCAAGTCCCTCAATTTCAGCCAGAAAATACCTGAAATCACAGAAAAACACACAAACTCATAGTAAAGTCCAGAAATGTGAATTTAACATAAAAACTAATGAAAACATCCCTAAAAGTAACTAGATTCTACTAAAAACATACTAAAAACAATGCCAAAAAGGGTATAAATTATCTGCTCATCACAACACCAAACTTAAATTGTTGCTTGTCCCCAAGCAACTGAAAATAAAATAGGATAAAAAGAAGAGAATATACTATAAATTTCAAACTATCAATGAAACATAGCTCCAATTAAATGAGCGGGACTTATTGCCTCTTGGTTTTTAGAGCTTTTGGCTTTTTCTGCTTGCTTTTTCTTTTTCTTTCTATTTTTTTTCGCTATATTTTTTTTTCTGCAAGCTTTGTTCTTTGCTGCTTTTTCTTGCTTCAAGGATCATTTTTATGATTTTTCAGATTATCAAATAACATGTCTCCTTATCATCATTCTTTCAAGAGCCAACATATTTAACATTCTTAAACAACAACTTCAAAAGACATATGTACTGTTCAAGCATTCATTCAGAAAACAAGAAGCATTGTCACCACATCAATATAATTAAACTAAGTTCAAGGATAAATTCAAAACTCATGTACTTCTTGTTCTTTTGAATTAAAACATTTTTCATTTAAGAGAGGTGATGGATTCATAGGACATTCATAACTTTAAGACAAAGTTACTAACTACTAATGATCATGTAATGAAGACACAAACATAGATAAGCACTTAACATAGAGAAAACGAAAAATAAAAAGTGAGAACAAGGAAGGAGTCCACCTTAGTGATGGTGGCGTTTTCTTCTTGAGGAACTAATGATGTCCTTGAGCTCTTCTATGTCTCTTCCTTGTCTTTGTTGCTCCTCCCTCATTGCTTTTTGATCTTCTCTGATTTCATGAAGGATGATGGAGTGCTCTTGATGTTCCACCCTTAGTTGTCCCATGTTGGAACTTAATTTTCCTAGGGAGGTGCTGATTTGCTCCCAATAGTTTTATGGAGGAAAATGCATTTGAGGCATCTCCAGGATCTCATGGTGATGAGCTTCCTGCGCCTCTTAAGCTCCATGAATGGGCTCTCTTGCTTGCTCCATCTTTTTCTTAGTGATGGACTTCTCTTCCTCAATGTGAATGTCTCCTTCTATGAAAGCTCCAGCTGAGTAACATAGATGGCAAATAAGATGGGGAAAAGCTAGCCTTGCCCCAAGGGAGGGCTTTTTGGCTATTTTGTAGAGTTCAAGGGAGATGACTTCATGAACTTCTACTTCCTCTCCAATCATGATGCTATGGATCATGATGGCCCGATCCACAGTAACTTCAGATCGGTTACTAGTGGGGATGATGGAGCGTTGGATGAACTCCAACCATCCTCTAGCCACAGGCTTGAGGTCCAGTCTTCTTAGTTGAACCGGCTTGCCTTTGGAGTCAATCTTCCATTGAGCTCCTTCCACACATATGTCCATGAGGACTTGGTCCAACCTTTGATTAAAGTTGACCCTTCTAGTGTAGGGGCATGCATCTCCTTGCATCATAAGCAAGTTAAACGCCAACCTCACATTTTCCGGAC
>NC_029785.2:53821197-53871240 GCF_000816755.2 Arachis ipaensis
AGGCTTCTCTGGCCTTAGGTGCCATCAATGGTTATGGAAAAAACAAAAAAGCTTATGCTTTTACCACACCAAACTTAGAATGTCGCTCGCCCTCGAGCAAGAAAAGAAAGAATAGATGAAGAAGAAGAAGAAAATATGGAGAGGAGGGGGGAGGTGTGTTTCGGCCAAGAAGAGAAAGGAGGGTTGTGTTGTGAGAAAAAGAGGAAGAATGGAGGGGTATATATAGGGAAGGGAGGGGGGGAAGAGGTGATGGGGAAGAGAGATTGAGGTGATTGGTGAAGGATTTTGGGGAAGAGTGTTTATGGGATTGTATGAAAGAGGGGTGAGAAGAAGTAAGTGGAGGTAGGTGGGGATCCTGTGGGGTCCACAGATCCTGAGGTGTTCAAGGATTTACAACCATGCACCCAATTAGGCATGCAAAATGTCCTTGCACACAATTTTGGGCGTTCAGCGCCAGATTGGTGCTTGTTCTGGGTGTTGAATGCCCATTTGTTGCCCATTTCTGGCGTTGAACGCCAGAACCATGCTTGTTCTGGGCGTTCAGCGCCAGCTCTTCTCCAGGGTGTATTTCTGGCGTTCAAACGCCCAGATGCTGCCCATTTCTGGCGTTCAGCGCCAGAACCATGCTCTGTTCTGGCGTTGAACGCCCAAAACATGCTTCTTACTGGCGTTTAAACGCTAGTAAGGTCTTCCTCCAGGGTGTGATTTTTTTTTTCTGCTGTTTATGATTCTGTTTTCAATTTTTATATTTATTTTATGACTCCACATGATCATGAACCTAATAAAACATGAAAAACAATGAAAATTAGATAAATAAACATTAGGTTGCCTCCCAACAAGTGCTTCTTTAATGTCAATAGCTTGACAGTGGGCTCTCATGGAGCCTCACAGATGTGCAGAGCTTTGTTGAGACCTCCCAACACCAAACTTAGAGTTTGGATATGGGGGTTTGACACCAAACTTAGAGTTTAGTTGTGGCCTCCCAACACCAAACATAGAGTTTAACTGTGGGGGCTTTGTTTGACTCTGCTTTGAGAGAAGCTCTTTATGCTTCCTCTCCATGGATGCAGAGAGAGATCCTTGAGTTGTAAACACAAGGTTGTCCTCATTTATTTGAAGGATCAATTCTCCTCTGTCCACATCACTCACAGCTCTTGCTGTGGCTAGGAAGGGTCTTCCAAGGATGATGAATTCATCCTCATCCTTCCTAGTATCTAGGACTATGAAATCAGCAGGGATGTAAAGGCCTTCAACCTTTACTAACACGTCCTCTACTTGTCCATAAGCCTGTTTTCTTGAATTGTCTGCCATCTCTAATGAGATTTTAGTGGCTTACACCCCAAAGATTCCCAGTTTCTCTATTACAGAGAGGGGCATGAGGTTTATTCCTGAACCAAGGTCACACAGAGCCTTAAAGATCATGGTGCCTATGGTACAAGGTATTAAGAACATTCCAGGATCCTGTTTCTTCTGAGGAAATGTCAGTTGATCCAGATCACTTTGTTCATTGGTGAACAAGGGAGGTTCATCTTCCCAAGTTTCAATGCCAAATAATTTGGCATTCAACTTCATGATTGCACCAAGGTACTTGGTGACTTGCTCCTCAGTGACATCCTCATTCTCTTCAGAAGAGGAATACTCATCAGAGCTCATGAATGGCATAAGGAGGTTTAATGGAATCTCTATGGTCTCTAGTTGAGCCTCAGATTCTTTTGGTTCCTCAGAGGGAAACTCCTTATTGATCACTGGACGTCCCAGGAGGTCTTCTTCCTTGGGATTCACGTCCTCTCCTTCCTTTGCAGGTTCGGCCATGGTGATCAATTCAATGGCCTTGCACTCTCCTTTTGGATTTTCTTCTGTATTGCTTGGGAAAGTACTAGGAGGAATTTCAGTGATCCTTTTACTCAGCTGGCCCACTTGTGCTTCCAAATTTCTAATGGAGGATCTTGTTTCATTCATGAAACTCATAGTGGCCTTAGATTGATCAGAGACTAAGTTTGCTAGATTAGAAGTATTTTGTTCAGAGTTCTCTGTCAGTTGCTGAGTGGATGATGGAAAAGGTTTACTATTGTTAAACCTGTATCTTCCACCATTATTAAAGCCTTGTTGAGGCTTTTGTTGATCCTTCCATGAGAGATTTGGATGATTTCTCCATGATAGATTATAGGTGTTTCCATAAGGTTCACCTAAGTAATTCACCTCTGCTATTGTAGGGTTCTCAGGATCATAAGCTTCTTCTTTAGAAGATGCCTCTTGAGTATTGTTGGATGCAGCTTGCATTCCATTCAGACTCTGAGAAATCATATTGACTTGCTGAGTTAATATTTTGTTCTGAGCCAATATGGCATTCAGAGTATCAATTTCAAGAACTCCCTTCTTCATAGGCGTCCCATTATTCACAAGATTCCTCTCAGAAGTGTACATGAACTGGTTATTAGCAACCATGTCAATGAGTTCTTGAGCTTCTGCCGGTGTTTTCTTTAGGTGAATGGATCCACCTGCAGAAGTATCCAATGACATCTTTGATAGCTCAGATAAACCATCATAGAATATATCCAGGATGGTCCATTCTGAAAGCATGTCAGAAGGACACTTTTTGGTCAGCTGCTTGTATCTTTCCAAAGCTTTGAACATCTACTCTAAGCTTGCTCAGCTTTCTTTCTGTCTGAAGGTTTGAACATCTACTCTAAGCTTGCTCAGCTTTTAAGGAGGAAAGAACTTGGCTAAGAAAGCCGTGACCAGCTTATCCCAAGAGTTCAGGCTGTCCTTAGGTTGAGAGTCCAACCAGATTCTAGCTCTGTCTCTTACAGCAAATGGGAAAAGCATGAGCCTGTAGACTTCAGGATCTACTCCATTAGTCTTAACAGTATCACAAATCTGCAAGTCCCTGTGTGAGTGGAAGAAAGGAAAGGGACAAAGAATGTAATATAAGGAAAGAAACACAAGGGGTGAGGAGAGTAGAGATGTGAGGTGAGGAGATGTTAGTAGATGAATAAATAAATAGAATAAGATGAGAGAGAGAAAATTTCGAAAATAATTTTTGAAAAAGAGTTAGTGATTTTCGAAAATAGTTTTTGAAAAAGGTTAGTAATTTTCGAAAATAAAAAAAATCAAAAATTAAAATAATTAGTTAATTAAAAAGAATTTTTGAAAAAAAGGGAAGATATTTTCGAAAATTAGAGAGAGAGAGAGAGTTAGTTAGGTAGTTTTGAAAAAGATAAGAAACAAACAAAAAGTTAGTTAGTTAGTTGAAACAAATTTGAAAATCAATTTTGAAAAGATAAGAAGATATTTTTGAAAAGATATGATTGAAATTAGTTTTGAAAAAGATTTGATTTTAAAAATCACAATTAATGACTTGATTCACAAGAAATCACAAGATATGATTCTAGAACTCAAAGTTTGAATCTTTCTTAGCAAGTAAGTAACAAACTTGAAATTTTTGAATCAAAACTTTAATTGATGATGTTATTTTCAAAAATTATGGTATAAAATTAAGAAAAAGATTTTTGAAAAATATTTTTATAATTTTTGAAAATAACTAAGAAAAATGAAAAAGATTTGATTTTTGAAAAAGATTTTGAAAAAGATAAGATTTTTAAATTGAAAATTTGATTTGACTCATAAAAACAACTAGATTTTAAAAATTTTTGAAAAAGTCAAATCTAATTTTCGAAATTTTAAGAGAGAAAAAGGGAAAGATATTTTTTTGATTTTTTTGAATTTTTATGATGAGAGAGAAAAATTTTTAATGCAAAGAAAACATGCAAGACACCAAACTTAGAAATCTTTCATGTTTAGACTCTATGGATGCAAAAATGCACATGTAAAACAAGAAAAGATGCAAAACAAGAAAACATCAAGATCAAACAAGAAGACTTACCAAGAACAACTTGAACATCATGAAGAACACCATGAATGCATGAATTTTCGAAAAATGAAAAATGAATATGCAATTGACACCAAACTTATAACATGACACATGACTCAAACAAGAAACATGAAAAATATTTTTGATTTTTATGATTTTATGAAATTTTTTTGTATTTTCTTTTAATTTTTTTCGAAAATCATTTTGAAAAAGAAAAATAAGGATTCCAAAATTTTTAATATGAATTCCAGGAATCTTATGCTCTTTAGTCTAAAGCTCCAATCGAAGGGTCAGGCATGGCTTAATAGCCAGCCAAGCTTTAGTATGCTATTACATGCATCAGCTAATTTGCTAAGAAAGACAAAGAAGCTCTTCTCTTGAGTATAAGTGAAACCTCAGTCCAAAAGAATTTAGACATGGTTTTACAGCCAGCCAGGCTTCAACATGCTTCATGAAACACTAGAATTCATTCTTAAAAATTCTGAAGAGAGAAATATATTTTTGAAAACATTTTTATTTCAAAATTTTTTTCGAAAACAAATGAGAAATTTTTGAAAGATTTTTTGAAAAATTTTTGAAAACTTTTTGAAAAGAAAATGAAAAGAAAGTTACCCAATCTGAGCAACAAGATGAACCGTCAGTTGTCCAAACTCAAACAATCCCCGGCAACGGCGCCAAAAACTTGGAGCACGAAATTGTGATCTCTGGTAATGGCTCCAACAACTTGGTGCTCTAATCTCAATTCATAATTTGTCACAACTTCGATACAACTAACCAGCAAGTGCACTGGGTCGTCCAAGTAATAAACCTTACGTGAGTAATGGTCGATCCCACGGAGATTGTTGGTATGAAGCAAGCTATGGTCACCTTGTAAATCCCAGTCAGGCGGATATAAAATAATTATGGAGTTTTCGAAATTAAATAATAAAAGAGGGATAGAAATACTTATGTAAATCATTGGTGAGAATTTCAGATAAGCGCATAGAGATGCTTTCGTTCCTCTGAACCTCTGCTTTCCTGCTGCCTTCATCCAATCAATCATACTCCTTTCAATGGCTGGCTTTATGTAAGGACATCACCATTGTCAATGGCTACTTTGTATCCTCTCTGGAAAATGGTCCGATGCGCTGTCACTGCATGGCCAATCGTCTGGAGGCATCACCCTTGCCAATGGCTGCAATCCATCCTCTTGTGAAAATGGTCCAAATGCTCTGTCACAGCATGGCTAATCATCTGAGGTTCTCGATCATACTGGAATAGGATTCACCCTCCTTTGGCGTCTGTCACTACGCCCAGCACTCGCGAGTTTAAAGCTCGTCACAGGCATTCAATCCCTGAATCCTACTCGGAATACCACAGACAAGGTTTAGACTTTCCGGATTCTCATGAATACCGCCATCAATCTAGCTTACACCACGAAGATTCTGATTAAGAGATCTAAGAGATACTCATTCAATCTAAGGTAGAACGGAAGTGGTTGTCAGGCACGCGTTCATAAGGAATGATGATGATTGTCACGTTCATCACATTCAAGTTGAAGTGCAAATGAATATCTTAGAAGCGGGAAAAGTTGAATTGAATAGAAAAACAGTAGTACTTTGCATTAATCTTTGAGGAACAGCAGAGCTCCACATCTTAATCTATGGAGTGCAGAAACTCTACCGTATGAAAATACATAAGTGAATAGAGGGTAGGCATGGCCGAGTGCCCAGCCTCCCATGGAGGTCTAGAGATCTACAAATGATCAAAAGGTATTCAAAAGATGTCTAATACAATAGTAAAAAGTCCTATTTATAATAAACTAGCTACTAGGGTTTATAGAAGTAAGTAATTGATGCATAAATCCACTTCCGGGGCCCACTTTGTGTGTGCTTGGGCTGAGCTTGAAGTCTACACGTGGAGAGGTCATTCTTGGAGTTGAACGCCAGCTTTTGTGCCAGTTTGGGCGTTGAACTCCACTTTGCAACTTGTTTCTGGCGCTGGACGCCAGAATTGGGCTGAGAGCTGGCGTTGAACTCCAGTTTGCATCATCTAAACTTGGGCAAAGTATGGACTATTATATATTTCTGGAAAGCCCTGGATGTCTACTTTCCAACGCAATTGGAAGCGCGCCATTTTGAATTCTGTAGCTCCCGAAAATCCATTTTGAGTGTAGGGAGGTCAGAATCCAACAGCATCAGCAGTCCTTCTTCAACCTCTGAATCTGATTTTTGCTCAAGTCCCTCAATTTCAGCCAGAAAATACCTAAAATCACAGAAAAACACACAAACTCATAGTAAAGTCCAAAAATGTGAATTTAACATAAAAACTAATGAAAACATCCCTAAAAGTAACTAGATTCTACTAAAAACATACTAAAAACAATGCCAAAAAGCGTATAAATTATCCGCTCATCAGCAACCCAATGTTATTTAATTAGATTTATTTATATTCCATTGTCATTTTATGTTTTCTTTAGGTTGATGATTATGTGAAGTCCTAAAAACAACTGCAGAATTGAAGCAAAATCAAAAACAGCATCAAAAGCAGCACACCTTTGAGGATAGGCTTACTGGCATTTAAACGCCAGTAAGGATAGCAGAATGGGCGTTTAACGCCCAGCCTGGCAGCATTCTGGGCATTAAATGCCAGAATAGGCAGCACTTTGGGCGTTTAACGCCAGAAAAGGGTGTCTGGCTGGCGTTAAACGCCAGAAAGGGGCAGCAGACTGGCGTTTAATACCAAGAAAGGTAGCAAGGCTGGCGTTTAACGCCAGAATTCGCACACAGAGGGCGTTTGAATGACAGAATGATGCAGGGAGAAGAATTCCTTGACACCTCAGGATCTGTGGACCCCACAGGATGCCCACCTACCCCACCTCTTCTTCTCTCCTCTTCACACCTTTCCATAACACTCTTCCCCAAATACCCTTGACCAATCACATCCATCCATCATAAACCCCACCCACCTCACCATTCAAATTCAAATTATTTCCCTCCCAAACCCACCCCTTCATGACCGAATTCCCTCTCTCTCTTACCCTATAAATACCCCTCCTTACAACCTTTAATTTCGCACTTCATACACACTTAACCCCCCTTGGCCGAACCACTCACCCCCCCTCCATCTCCTCCATTTCTTCTTCTTCTACACCTTTCTTTCTTCTTTTGCTCGAGGACGAGCAAAACTTCTAAGTTTGGTGTGGTAAGGCTCAGTTTTTTTTTTATTTTTCCATAACCATTAATGGCACCTAAGGCCGGAGAAATCTCTAGAAAGAGGAAAGAGAAGGCAGTTGCTTCCAACTCCGAGTCATGGGAGATGGAGAAATTCATCTCAAAAGCCCATCATTAGAAAGAGGATGGAGCAAACAAGAGAGCCCACTCATGGACCTCAACAAAAGCACTCCATTATCCTCCATAAAATCAGAGAGGACCAAAAGGCCATGAAAGAAGAGCAACAAAGGCAAGGAAGAGATATTGAGGAGCTAAAGCACTCCATGGGATCTTCAAGAAGAAGAACTAGCCGCCATCACTAAGGTGGACCCGTTCTTTAATTTTCTTGTTCTTATTTTTTTGTTTCTCGAATTCTATGCTTTATGTTTTGTCTATGTTTGTGTCTTTATTTCATGATCATTAGTGTCTATTGTCTTTGTATTAAAGCTATGAATAATTCCATGAATCCTTCACCTTTCTTAAATGAAAAATGTTTTCCGAAAAAGAAAAAAGGAGTACATGAATTTCGAATTCTATCTTGAAAATAGCTTAATTATTTTGATGTGGTGGCAATACTTTTTGTTTTCTGAATGAATGCTTGAACAGTGCATATTTTTGATATTGATGTTTATGAATGTTAAAATTGTTGGCTTTTGAAAGAATAATGAAAAAGGAGAAATGTTATTGATAATCTGAAAAATCATAAAATTGATTCTTGAAGCAAGAAAAAGCAGTGAAGAAAAAAAAAGCAAAAGCTTGCGGAAAAAAATGGCGAAAAAAATAAATAAAGAAAGAAAGAAAAAGAAAAAACAAGTAGAAAAAGCCAATAACCCTTTAAACCAAAAGCAAGGGTAAAAAGGATCCAAGGCTTTGAGCATTAATGGATAGGAGGGCCCAAAGGAATAAAATCATGGCCTAAGCGGCTAAATCAAGCTGTCCCTAACCATGTGCTTGTGGCGTGAAGGTGTCAAGTGAAAAGCTTGAGACTGAGCGGTTAAAGTCGTGGTCCAAAGCAAAAAGAGTGTGCTTAAGAGCTCTGGGCACCTCTAACTAAGGACTATAGCAAAGCTGAGTCACAATCTGAAAAGGTTCACCCAGTTATATGTTTGTGGCATTTATGTATCCGGTGGTAATACTGGAAAACAAAATGCTTAGGGTCACGGCCAAGACTCATAAAAGTAGCTGTGTTCAAGAATCAACATACTGAACTAGGAGAATCAACAACACTATCTGAATTCTAAGTTCCTATAGATGCCAATTATTCTGAACTTCAAATGATAAAGTGAGATGCCAAAGCTGTTCAGAAGCAAAAAGGCTACAAGTCCCGCTCATCTAATTGAAGCTTATTTTCATTGATAAGTTTGGAATTTATTGTATATTCTCTTTTTTTATCCTATTTTGTTTTTAGTTGCTTGGGGACAAGCAACAATTTAAGTTTGGTGTTGTGATGAGCGGATGATTTAGCTACTTTTTATAATATTTTTATTAGTTTTATTTAAAAATCACATTCTAGACTTTACTATGAGTTTGTGTATTTTTCTGTGATTTCAAGTATTTTCTGGCTAAAATTAAGGGACCTGAGCAAAAATCTGATTCAGAGGCTGAAAAAGGACTGCAGATGCTGTAGGATTCTGACCCTCCTACACTCGAAGTGGAGTTTCTGGATCTATAGGAGCCAAATTGGCGCGCACTCAATTGCGTTGGAAAGTAGACATCCTGGGCTTTCCAGAAATATATAATAGTTCATACTTTGCCCGAGATTTGATGGCCCAAACTAGCGTTCAAAGACAGCCTAAAACATCTTGGCGTAAAACGCCCAAACTGGCACCAGAATTGGAGTTAAACGTCCAAAACTGGCACCAAAGCTGGCGTTTAACTCCAGAAAAAGTCTATACACGAAAAAGCTTCAATGCTCAGCCCAAGCACACACCAAGTGGGCCCCAGAAGTGGATTTCTGCACTATCTGCACTTAGTTACTCATTTTCTGTAATCCCTAGTAACTAGTTTAGCATAAATAGCACTTTTTACTATTGCATTCGCATCGAGACTTTTACCATCTTATGCTATTGTACACGTTTGGAGGCTGGCCTCACGGCCATGCCTAGACCTTTTTCACTTATGTATTTTCAACGATGGAGTTTCTACACCCCATAGAATAAGGTGTGGAGCTCTGCTATTCTTCATGAATTAATGCAATTACTGCTATTTTCTATTCAATTCACGCCTACTTCTTCTCCAAGATATACTCTCGTACTTAATTCAGTTAAGTCAGAATGAAGGGGTGACCCGTGATAATCACCCAATCTTCGTTACTCGCTTAGCAAAGATCGCGTGCCTGACAACCACAAAGCGGTCTACATGATGTTCAACGTAGTCATTGGACGACAGCTGGAGTATATTCTCTTGGGTATTTAATACACGGACCGAGTCCGTGAGATTAGTATCTTCGTGGTATAGGCTAGAATTATTGGTAGCCATTCCTGGGATCCGGGAAGTCTAAACCTTGTCTGTGGTATTCCGAGTAAGATCCGGGAAGGGATGACTATGACGAGCTTCAAACCTGCGAATGTTGGGCGCAGTGATAGTGTGCAAAAGGATCAATGGATCCTACTCCAACGCTAGTGGGAACCGACAGATGATTAGCCATGCGGTAGCTGTACCTGGTATTTTTCATCCGAGACGAGAAATCCGACAGTTGATTAGCCGTGCAGAAACCGTAGAGGACCATTTTCACTGAGAGGATCTTATAGCTTGCCATGGAAGGAAGTAACGCATGGTTGGAAGGAGGAAATAGGAAATCAGAGGTTCAGAAGCAACAAAGCATCTCCAGACGCTTATCTGAAACTCCTACCAATGAATTACATAAGTAACTTTATCTTATTTTATGTTTTATTTATCTTTTAATTATCAAAATCTCATAACCATTTGAATCCGCCTGACTGAGATTTACAAGATGACCATAGCTTGCTTCAAGCTGACAATCTCCGTAGGATCGACCCTTACTCACGTAAGGTATTACTTGGACGACTCAGTGCACTTGCTGGTTAGTTACGCGGAGTTGTGAAGAAGTGTTGAGATCACGATTCCGTGTACCAAGTTTTTGGCGCTGTTGCCGGGGATTGTTCCAGTTTGGACAACTGACGGTTCATATTGTTGCTTAGATTGGGTAATTTTATTTTATGTTTAAGCTTTTTATTTTTATTTTTGAAAAAAATACAAAAAAAATTTAATAAAATAAAAAAAACCACAAATTTTGTGTTTCTTGTTTGAGTCTAGTGTCTAAACATTAAAAATTTCTAAGTTTGGTGTCTTGCATCTGTTTCTTTTCTTAAAAATTTTCAAACATATGTTCTTGATGTTCATCATGATCTTCAAAGTATTCTTAGTGTTCATCTTAACATTCAAAGTGTTCTTGCATGCATTATTTGTTTTAATCTTAATTTCTCCTGTTTTGTGTCATTTTGTTGTTTTTTCTCTTTCCTCATTAATTCAAAAAAACAAAAATAATATCTTTCCTTATTTTACTCATAAATTTTGAAATTTTGGATTGACTTAGTCAAAGATTTTTAAAATTAGTTGTTTCTTATTAGTCAAGTCAAAATTTCAATTTAAAAATTCTATCTTTTCAAATCTTTTTCAAAAATCAAATCTTTTTCATTTTTTTCTTAAGTATTTTCGAAAGTTTTAAAATTAATTTTCAAAATCTTTTTCTTATTTTTACTTCATATTTTCGAAATTATTGCTAACATTTAATGTTTTGATTCAAAAATTTCAATCTTTAAATTTTAGAATCATATCTTTTAGTTTCTTGTTAGTCAAATCATCAATTTTAATTTTTAAAATCAAATCTTTTTAATTTCCTTTTCAAATTTTTTTCAAAACAAATGTCAATCATATCTTTTAGTTTCTTGTTAGTCAAGTCATCAACTTTAATTTTAAAAATCAAATCTTTTTAATTTCCTTTTCAAATCTTTTTGAAAATAAATTTCAATCATATCTTTTTCAATACTTAATTTCAAAATCTTTTTCTCACTTCTTATCTTTTCAAAATTTTCAAATCTTTTTCAATGAACTACTTGACTGTTTGTTTGATTTTAAAAAGTTTACTATTTCTTATCATTTTCAAAACCACCTAACTACTTTTCTCTCTCTAATTTTTGAAAACCACTAACCACTTTTCCAAAAACCTTTTTAATTAACTAATTGTTTTAAATTCTAAATTTATGTTATTTCTTTTAATAATTTCGAATACTAACCAATAATTAAAATAACAACAAAAATATTTTTCTTTTCTTTTAATTAATATTTGAATTCCCTCTCTCTCTCATCTCTTTCTATTTATTTTATTTAATTACTAACACTTCTCTTCTACTAATAATTCGAACCCTCTCCCTCTCTGTGTGTTCGAATTCTTCTCATTCTTCTATTCTTCCATTCTTTTACTCACATAAAGGAATCTCTATACTATGACATAGAGGATTCCTCTTCTTTTCTGTTCTCTTCTTTTTCATATGAGCAGGAACAGGGATAAAGACATCCTTGTTGAAGCTGATCCTAAATCTGAAAGGACTCTGAAGAGGAAGCTAAAATAAGCTAAAGCACAACACTTTGGAGAGGACCTGACAGAAATTTTTCAAAAAGAAGTAGACATGGTAGCCGAACCCAACAATAATGGTGGAGATGCAAGGAAGGTGCTTGGTGACTTTACTGCACCAACTTCCAACTTCAATGGAAGAAGTGAATTAAATGAAAGAATCCTATGGAAACACTTACAATATTTTATGGAGGAATCATTATAATTTCTCATGGAATGATCAGCAGAAGCCTAATCAAAGCTTCAATAACAACAATGGTGGGAGAAATAGGTTTGGCAATAGCAAGCCTTCTCCATCTTCTTCTGAACAACAGACAGAAAATTCTAAGCAGAGCCTCTCTGACTTAGCAACCATAGTCTCTGATCTATCTAAGACCACACTCAGTTTCATGATTGAAACAAGGTCCTCCATCAGAAATTTGGAGGCACAAGTGGGTCAACTAAGTAAAAGAGTGACTGAAACTCCTCCTAATACTCTCCCAAGTAATACAGAAGAGAATCCAAAAAGAGAGTGCAAGGCCATCAATATACCCAACATGGCTGAACCTGGAGAGAGTCAAAAGGCAGTGATTTCTAGTGAGGAAGACCTCAATGGACGTCCACTGACCACTAAGGAGTTCCCTCTTAAGGAACCAAAGGAATCTGAGGCTCATATAGAGACCATAGAGATTCCACTGAACTTACTGTTGCCATTCATGAGCTCTGATGAGTATTCTTACTCTGAAGAGGATGAAGATATTGTTGAAGAGCAAGTTGCTTAGTATCTAGGAGCAATCATGAAGCTAAATGCCAAGTTATTTGGTAATGAGACTTGGGAGGATGTACCTCCATTGCTTATCAATGAACTAAATACCTTGGTTCAATAGAAATTACCTCAGAAGAAATCGAATCCTGGAAAGTTCTTAATACCTTGCATCATAGGCACCATGACCTTTAAGAAGGCTCTATGTGACCTTGGTTCAAGTATAAACCTCATGCCACTCTCTGTAATAGAGAAACTAGGGATCTTTGAGTTACAAGCTGCAAGAATCTCACTAGAGATGGCAGACATTTCAAGGAAATAGACTTATGGACTTGTAGAGGATGTCTTAGTGAAGGTTGAAAGCTTTTACATCCCTGCTGATTTCATAATCCTAGATACTTGGAAGGATGAGGATGAATCCATTATCCTTGGAAGACCCTTCCTACCCACAGCAAGAGCTGTGATTGATGTGGACAGAGGAGAGTTAGTCCTTCAATTGAATGAGGACTACCTTGTGTTTAAGGCTCAAGGCTCAAGGATCTTCTTCTGTAACCATGGAGAGGAAGCATGAAAAGCTTCTCTCAATAAAGAGTCAAATAGATCCCCCACACTCAACTTCTAAGTTTGGTGTTGGGAGGCCATCATCAAGCTCTGAGTCTCTGTGAAGCTCTCTAAGAGCTCACTATCAAGCTATTGACATTAAAGAAGCGCTTATTGGGAGGTAACCCAATGTTTTTTAATTATACTTATTTATATTCCATTGTCATTTTATGTTTTCTTTAGGTTGATGATCATGTGAAGTCATAAAAACAACTGCAGAATTGAAGCAAAATAAAAAACAGCATCAAAAGCAGCACACCCTGGTGGATAGGCTTACTGGCGTTTAAACGCCAGTAAGGATAGCAGAATGGGCGTTTAGCACCCAGCCTAGCAGCATTCTGGGTGTTAAATGCCAGAATGGGTAGCACTCTGGGCGTTTAACGCCAGAAAAGGGTGTCTGGCGTCTGGCTGGCATTAAACGCCAGAAATGGCAAACAGACTGGCGTTTAACGCCAGAAAAGTGTGTCTGGCTGGCGTTGAATGCCAGAAAGGGGCAGCAGACTGGCGTTTAATGCCAGGAAAGGTAGCAAGGCTGGCGTTTAACGCCAGAATTCCTTGACACCTCAGGATCTGTGGACCCACAGGATGCCCACCTACCCCACCTCTTCTTCTCTCTACTTCACACCTTTCCATAACACTCTTCCCCAAATACCCTTGACCAATCACATCCATCCATCATAAACCCCACCTACCTCACCATTCAAATTCAAACTATTTCCCTCCCAAACCTACCCCTTCATGACCGAATTCCCTCTCTCTTTTACCCTATAAATACCCCTCCTTACAACCTTCAATTTCACACTTCATATGCACTTAACCCCCCTTGGCCGAACTACACACCCCCTCCATCTCCTCTATTTCTTCTTCTTCTACTACTTTCTTTCTTCTTTTGCTCGAGGACGAGCAAAACTTCTAAGTTTAGTGTGGAAAAGCTCATTTTTTTTTTGTTTTTCCATAACCATTAATGGCACCTAAGGCTGGAGAAATCTCTAGGAAGAAGAAAGAGAAGGCAGTTGCTTCCAACTCTGAGTCATGGGAGATGGAAAAATTCATCTCAAAAGTCCATCACTAGAAAGAGGATGGAGCAAACAAGAGAGCCCACTCATGGACCTCAACAAGAGCACTCCATTATCCTCCATAAAATCAGAGAGGACCAAAAGGCCTTGAAAGAGGAGCAACAAAAGCAAGGAAGAGGTATTGAAGAGCTAAAGCACTCCATGGGATCTTCAAGAAGAAGAACTAGCCGCCATCACTAAGGTGGGCCCATTCTTTTATTTCCTTGTTCTTATTTTTCTGTTTCTCAAATTCTATGCTTTATGTTTTGTCTATGTTTGTGTCTTTATTACATGATTATTAGTGTCTAATGTCTATGTCTTAAAGCTATGAATGATTCCATGAATCCTTCACCTTTCTTAAATGAAAAATGTTTTCTGGAAAAGAAAAAGGAGTACATGAATTTCGAATTTTATCTTGAAAATAGTTTAATTATTTTGATATGGTGGCAATACTTTTTGTTTTCTGAATGAATGCTTGAACAGTGCATATTTTTGATATTGTTGTTTATGAATGTTAAAATTGTTGGCTCTTGAAAGAATGATGAAAAAGGAGAAATGTTATTGATAATCTGAAAAATTATAAAATTGATTCTTGAAGCAAGAAAAAGCAGTGAAAAAAAAAAAAGCAAAAGCTTGCGGAAAAAAATGGCAAAAAATATAAATAAAGAAAAAGAAAGAAAAAGAAAAAGCAAGCAGAAAAAGCCAATAACCCTTTAAACCAAAAGGGAAGGGTAAAAAGGATCCAAGGCTTTAAGCATTAATGGATAGGAGGGCCCAAAGGAATAAAATCCTGGCCTAAGCAACTAAGTCAAGCAGTCCCTAACCATGTGCTTGTGGCGTGAAGGTGTCAAGTGAAAAGCTTGAGACTGAGCGGTTAAAGTCGTGGTCCAAAGCAAAAAGAGTGTGCTTAAGAGCTCTGGGCACCTCTAACTGAGGACTCTAGCATAGCTGAGTCACAATCTGAAGAGGTTCACCCAGTTATGTGTTTGTGGCATTTATGTATCCGGTGGTAATACTGGAAAACAAAATGCTTAGGGTCACGGCCAAGACTCATAAAAGTAGCTGTGTTCAAGAATCAACATACTGAACTAGGAGAATCAATAACACTATCTGAATTCTAAGTTCCTATAGATGCCAATCATTCTGAACTTCCAAGGATAAAGTGAGATGCCAAAACTATTCAGAAGCAAAAAGGCTACAAGTCCCGCTCATCTAATTGAAGCTAATTTTCATTGATAACTTTGGAATTTATTGTATATTCTCTTCTTTTTATCCTATTTTGTTTTCAGTTGCTTGGGGACAAGCAACAATTTAAGTTTGGTGTTGTGATGAGCGGATAATTTATATACCCTTTTTAGCATTATTTTTACATAGTTTTTAGTACGATTTAGCTACTTTTTATTATATTTTTATTATTTTTTATTTAAAAATCACATTTTTGGACTTTACTATGAGTTTGTGTGTTTTTCTGTGATTTCAGATTTTTTCTGGTTGAAATTGAGGGACCTGAGCAAAAATCTGATTCAGAGGCTGAAAAAGGACTGCAGATGCTGTTGGCTTCTTACCCTCCTGCACTCGAAGTGGATTTTCTGGAGCTACAGAAGCCCAATTGGCGAGCTCTCAATTGCGTTGGAAAGTAGACATCCTGGGCTTTCCAGCAATATATAATAGTTCATTCTTTTCCTGAGATTTTTGATGGCCCAAACCGGCGTTCAAAGACAGCCTAAAACATCTTGGCGTAAAATGCCCAAACTGGCACCAAAGCTGGCGTTTAACTCCAGGAACAGCCTATGCACGAAAAAGCTTCAATGCTCAGCCCAAGCACACACCAAGTGGGCCCCAGAAGTATATTTCTGCACTATCTGCACTTAGTTACTTATTTTCTGTAATCCTAGTAACTAGTTTTGTATAAATAGCACTTTTCTGTAATCCCTAGTAACTAGTTTAGTAACCTAGGGTTACAGAAAATGAGTAACTAGGTGCAAATAGTGCAGAAATATACTTCTGGGACCCACTTGGTGTGTTCTTGGGCTGAGCATTGAAGCTTTTTCGTGCTTAGGCTGTTCCTGGAGTTAAACGCCAGCTTTGGTGCCAGTTTGGGCGTTTAACTCCAATTCTGGTGCCAGTTTGGGCGTTTTACGCCAGAATTTTTAGGCTGACTTTGAACGCCAGTTTGGGCCATCAAATCTCAGGTAAAGTATGGACTATTATATATTGCTGGAAAGCCCAGGAAGTCTACTTTCCAACGCAATTGAGATCGCGCTAATTGCGTTTCTGTAGATCCAACAAATCCAGTTCGAGTGCAGGGAGGTCAGAATCCAACAGCATCTGCAGTCCTTTTTCAGCCTCTGAATCAGATTTTTGCTCAGGTCCCTCAATTTCAGTCAGAAAATACCTGAAATCACAGAAAAACACACAAACTCATAGAAAAGTCTAGAAATGTGATTTTTGAATAAAAAATGATAAAAATATGATAAAAAGTAACTAAAACATACCAAAAACTATGTAAAAACAATGCCAAAAAGGGTATAAATTATCCGCTCAACATATATCTTGGCTATAATTGGATGGATTTCATCATATAAACTCACACTTATTTACCAAAATAGCATACTTTTGTGTTTGATCCCTAAATTGAACCTAAATATGAAAACATGCATTTTTATGCTTAAATTGAGAAATTTAATCCCACTTTTATTCCATTCGATGCCGTGATATGTTTGTTGAGTGATTTCAGGTTCTAGAGGCAAGAATGGTTTGGAAGACGTGGAAGAAAGCATGCGAAAAGGGAGAAAACATGAAGAAAACAAAGGAGAAAAGCATTTCAGCCTGTGCTACGCACACCTTCTGTGCCCATACACAAGGCAGGGTAAAAATCTGGACCTGTGCCCACGCACAGGAGGAAAATCAGCAAGTGTGCCCATGCACAGACCTGTGCGTCCACACAGGTACCAGCGCATGCCTCCATTAAAAAGTCACGTGGACTCGCGTTTTGGGGGCTTTTTGGCCCCTTTTTTGAAGGCCTTGGAGCATGTTTGAAGGGGGAAGCAACCATATATCATACCATACACTACCATACTTCATAGAATAGTTTTTAGGAGTAGTTTTAGGGTAGTTAGTTTAGGTTTTCTCTCTAGTTCATTAGGGTTTTAATTATGTTTTCAATGTAGAATTTTATAGTTCAAGTTTTGCTTTTGGATTTTTCTATCTCAATGTAAGTATTTCTTTAATTTCCTCTTTTATTATACTCTTTGTTCTACACTTCTATTTTAAGTCACTTTGTCAATACACATATGATTTTGCAATTTTGAGTTCTTGTTAATGAATTTGATGTTTGATCCTAGCTTCATGTTTGTTTGAGTTGCCTTTATTGATTTTGATCATTTATGGTTCATAGCTTTTACCATTTTCTTAATTTTGTTATGTTTTATGTTTATGCCCTCTATGTGTTTGATGAAATGCCAATTTTGATTATGGGGTAATTTACACCCCTTGGCTTGGGGGAAATGAGAGTATGGATTACTAGAGCCATAATGTCCAACATTTAGTGCTAATTCTTGGGTTGTTAATTGTTCTTGTTCCCACTAACGCTAATTTGTTGCTAAGGTAATTAGCAAGCAAGCTAGGATTTGTGGGTTAAGAACACTTATGCTCATTTAACTTACTCTCCGATGTGAGGGTTGACTTAGTGAGATTAATCCATCATAATTATCATAGTTGTGGTTATGGCAAGGAAGGGATTCCATAACTCATCCCAAGTCAAGGTTTCATTTACGTTTTGAACCACTTTTCCATCAATTTTGAGTCTCACTTGTTTATATTACATACATAGTTCTTTTGCTCTTTTATTACTTCATTAATTACAATTTTGTCTTGTTCTTTAATTCCCTTATTTTGTTTGCTCTCAATCATTGAAAACTCCTTTTGATTCTCACAACCAAAATTGTGTGCACTCTTTGGCATTAGTTCCTCGGGAGGACGACCCAGGAGCTAAATACTCTCGGTTTATGTTTGGTTTGAATTGTGACAATATCTTGGATTAAATTTTGATTAGGATCAATTGTTGGTTCGGAGCTATACTTACAAGGAAAATCTATTTTGTAAAAAAATCCGAAAGCACGTTTGGTCTTCTATCAAAATTTTGGCGCCGTTGCCGGGGAGCTAGCGTCATGAGTGCTATATTTTGGTTGTTGTTAATATGTGAATTGTGTGAATAGATACTTTTTGGTTGTTTGTTTGCTTTTGTTGGTAACTTAGGTCTATTTCTTTTGTTACTTGATGTCTTTAGTTTTTATTTTCTATTTCCTCTATGAGTTATCACCCTCTTGGTTTGGAGTTTGGTTGTGATTATTTTATATGGTTTGATAACTTCATTTTTGGATCGAATAATGGGATTGGAGCATCTATTTTGGAAGGAGTGACCTCCTCTACACTACAATGAGCCAAACCCTTCCCATTATGCATACCCAAACCAAGGATATGGTGGATTTCACTTAGATTATGCACCTCCACCACCATATGCCTATGACCCCTACCCCAACATAACCCTCAATCACCACATTTTCAAACACCACACTAATACCAACATCCACCTTCTTACATACCACCTCTAAACACTTGCCAACATGAGTCACCTCCCACATATACAACCTTTCTCCCAAATTATGAACCTTCCTTCCCACCCTTTGCCCAAGACCATCAAGACCTTTAAGCCTTTCTCGAAGAGCAAGAAGGGTTCCAAAGGACACAAGGGCAATTTGTGGCAATCATAGCCAAAGCAATGAACCGTTTAGTCCTCTTACGCTCATCCGATCAAGACACTTCTCTTGAAGAATGTGAAGAATCAACTAAAGAATGGAGTGAAGAGGAGAATATAAAGCCTCAAGGGAAAGAAGAAGGGGTAGAGCATGAAGTAAAACAAGAGGAAGAAATGGAAGTATGTGAACCGAAGGAGAGAAAGAGAGAATTGAGGGAGATTGATCAAGATGAGAATTCCATCATTGATGATTTTTTGTCCTCCTTGGTCAATCCTCTTAATGATCTTAATGATCCTCTACCCATTGAGTTTGAGAAAGACATGGAGGTAGACTTCTCACAACCTCCATGTTATGATTTGAGTGAAGAGGAAGAGGAAGTTGGTGAGGAAGCAATCCCGGACCAAGAGCACATTGAGTGGGTGGCAATTTCATCTAGGAGCTTCATTGGCCCCCATCAATAAGCTATCTTGGAGACGGATTACTAACGTAAGGTCCTTCTTAGGTTGGTATATGGTGGAGAAAGGGGTGTTGGTTGCCAAGAGAATCCAAGGCCCTTCAAGAAGAACAATTTGAGAATTGGAGTTTAAGAATGGTGTAGAGCACAATTGGGTGATTTTCGGAGAGTGTTGGGTCGTTCTAAGGGTCATTTGAGAGTTTGTCCATCCGGCTTGAAGCATAAAGAGCAACAAGAAGGTGACTGGATGCCTAGAATATGGGATTTCGGAGGAGCTTTAAAGACCAAGCTTGGATGGAGATTTAAGGAGGAGTGGAAACACAAGCCACCCTACAAGAGTGTCCACAACAAGTCCAACTTAAGGACTATAAACCAAAGTGCTAGGTGGGAGACACCCCACCATGGTAACATCTTTCTTACCCTTTCTCTTTGTTTATAGTCTTGTTTTATTGCATGTTTGCTTGTCTTAGTTAGCTTAGGATTAGATTGATGTTTTTGAGTTGGATAAGTTAAATTGCTTGTGTATCATGAATATTGGTATCTTTGAATTTTTTTTGGGTTGAAATGTTGATTGAACTAAGGCTTAGTACCTTAGGAATGGAAGAAAAATTTTTTGCAAAATAGGGCACCTGTGCGTGCGCACCTGCTCGTGCGTACGCACACATACCATCTTTTTGCCACTTTGTGCGAGCGCACAGCATTGTGCATCCGCACGCAAGCTTGCAGCCCCTCTGATGGGAGCGTTAGCATAGGTTGTGTGCCTGCACCCCAACCCTTCTTGCTTCTGTGCGTGCGCACGGGCCTGTGTGCGCATGCACACATGAACCATTACCAAGCAATTTGAAAAAAAAAACCCCCTTATGTGCGAGCACACACCCTTGTGCGCACGCACACTCCTTAATTCCTCTTCTGCCTGGAGTGCTCGCATAGAGTGTGCGCTCGCACACCTTCCCTTGTCCGTCTAGTGTGCGTACGCACACCCCTGTTTCCTCACCACTATATTTCTCTTCTTCTCTTCTCTCTACTCCATCCCTCCCCTACCTTGTTTTTTCCATGTTTTTCTACTTGTTTTACTTAGTTTTCTTTGCATTTCATTTTTCATCTTAGTAATTAAATAAGTTGCAAGTGTTTGCTTATTGATTGAATTTTATCAATGCACTTATACTTTACCTTAAATTACTAGCACCTAATTAGATTTGCACATATACATTTTGTTGCATATTAGGTGAAACTTTTATGAGTGCACATGGAGTTTAGTGAATTGAATTGAGTTGCTTGTTCATCATGGATTTTAAATTAATATAATCACATCACAAGGTCCTTGTTTCTTGTTAATGCTTTGCATTTGTTTGAGTTGACTTAACTTGATTCTATCAAGTTTGTCACCTTTTTGTAACAAACACCTTAACCGTGTGATTATTTGATTTTTCCTAAGGATGAATAAGTAATGTTCTTTTCATCATTGCATTGGTTATTGTTTGTTGTGCTATTTTATATATCAATTTTGCTCTTTCACTTGCACACCTTCAATATCCAATATTTCATACATTCAATTCACTCTTGTTGCAATTGCCTAAGCTGCTTGTGTTTAGTTGATGCTCATCTCTTAGTTGCATCTTAGACCATTTAATTGAGGAACTCATTATTACTTTTGATTGTCTGGATGCCTTTTTAACTGGCTGTTGTGTGTATTCTAACCACGTGCACACTTGGAATACACACATGGCTCATCATTTTGATCATCCACACCATAATGCAAACTCCTCAATTAGATGCTTATTAGTTTCCCCCAACCCTTTTGTGCTACTTGCCCTATGATTCTTAATTATACTTTATCCATTCTTTTTGAGTATGATACATGAAGGCAAGGAGCCGGGAGAGGAGGAGGACACCGAGGAGGGAGATGCCGAGCATACATTGGACTTGGCGATTTTCCCACAACCCAAACCCCCACATCCGCCAGCTGAAGGTGGAGCACTTCAGAGCCATTCTCCACGGATTGTGTTTGTGCACGGAGGACCGTGCAACGCTTAAGTGTGGGGGAGAATTCGTCATTTTGGGGAGTAAACTTATTTTTCTGAACACTTTGCACTTTATTTTTGTTTCTTTTATTAGGTTTCCTGTATATATTTGGAGTGTTTTTTTATTGTTGCATTGCACTTTTTTTCTAGTATATATATATATATCTTAGTTCATCCATAGTTATTGCATTTTGCATCTTTTTCTTAGTATATATTTTATAGATAGAAATTGTGATTAGATGATGTGAATAGTATAGCACCTAGTTCAATTTTATCCTAATTGTTCATGTTAATTTTTTCTTGTTGAAAATTAGGAATAGAAGTAGGAAATTTTTTGAAAAATTGCATCCATCACATTTTACATACATATAGAAAATAATATTGGTGAAAAACAACAAGGATTTCCAAGAATTTTGTCTCAAGGGAATTTTATTGAATTGATTAGAAAACTATTTTTAAAACTTGCTTGAATGATTTCTTGATGGAACATAGAAGAGGATAGAACAAATACCTTGTGAGTTTTTGAGCTATATTGAGTGGTTACACATTTTAACCACTAATTTTGTTCATTGTGTGCTATGATCCTTCTATGATTGTAATCTTGGTTTTTCTTGATTCATTATTTCTAATATTTGATGTTGTGATTGCATTTAGCATGATTGAGGCCATCTTTGAATTAAACTCACTCACCCATATGGACCTACCCTTGCACCTACCTTTGTTAACTCCTTTTGAACTTTTTAATCCCCTTTGTTCTAATTATTAGCACATCACAACCCTAAGTGAAAAACCATGAATAACCCTGAATTGCATCTTTGATTAGCCTAGGTTGAAGAGTGTGTGTCATTTAAGTGTGGGAAAAATTTTGAGAAGCATTAGTAGAGAAAAAATTTGTTTTGGGTAATTATTGAAAATTTAGAAAAAATGGGTGCACATTCATGTATCAATTTGCTTTAACCATATGTATTTGTCATAGAAAAAGAAAAAGAAATGAAAAAATGAAATGAAAGAAAAATATAGTAATAAGATGGGACAAAAGTTATTCCAAAAAAAAAGAAAAAAAATGAATAAGAAATGCATATGTGTTTTGAATAGAAACTAAAGCATGAATGTGTGTGTGAAAAGAAGTAATGGGTGGCTAGAATGCATTTTCGTGGGTTGATTGATATAGGTTGAGTTGGATACTTGAGCTAATCAAAGATTCAATCTTTTAGTTCACTTAGCCATATATTCATCTCACCCTTATCCCAACCCCATTACAACCTTCTAAAGACCTCATGATACTTGCATACATGCATCAAATACTTGTTGATTATTAGATGAAAAGCAAATCCTTGAAAGCATGATTAGAGGAGACTTGAGTGATTAAACCCTAAACACCGAGCGTTGAGAGTGTATGCACACCTAGTGAGGGTTCAATCACTCAACTCTATGTTTCCATAATTCTTATCATGCATTCTTGCAAGTTGCTTCTTTTTGATGAGTTAAATCAATTCTTTAGATTTTGATTGCATTGAGCTACTTCTTTGCTTAGCCCTATATGTCTATATACTTGCTTGGGAATTTGATTGTTTGTTTTTACCAATTCAATAGGATACTATAGTATATATAGGTATACGTGCATGCATATAGATAGTTGCATTCAATAAGTTGTTTCCCTTTGATCATTCTCCTTGTTTGGTTTAGCATGAGGACATGCTATTGTTTAAGTGTGGGGGAATTGATGAATCCATATTTGATGATATATCTTGGCTATAATTGGATGGATTTCATCATATAAACTCACACTTATTCACCAAAATATCATACTTTTGTGTTTGATCTCTAAATTGAACCTATAGGTGAAAACATATGTTTTTGTGCTTAAATTGATAAATTTAATCCCACTTTTATTCCATTTGATGCCGTGATATGTTTGTTGAGTGATTTTAGGTCCTAGAGGCAAGAATGGTTCGGTAGAAGTGGAAGAAAGCATGCAAAAAGGGAAAAAACATGAAGAAAACAAAGGAGAAAAGTATTTCAGCCTATGCCTACGCACACCTTCTGTGCCCATGCACAAGGCAGGGTAAAAAGCAGGACCTGTGCCAACGCACAGGCTGTGCCCATTCTCAGGGCAGAATGGAAATCAGGACCTGTGCGAAACGCATAGGTCTGTGCCCACGCACAGGAGGAAAATCAGCAAGTGTGAGCATGCACAGATCTGTGCGAACGCACAGGTACCAGCGCATGCCTACATTAAAAAGTCAAGTGGACTCATATTTTGGGGGCTTTTTGGCCCTTTTTTTGAAGGCTTTGGAGCATATTTGAAGGGGGAAGCAACCATATATCATACCATACACTACCATACTTCATAGAATAGTTTTTAGGAGTAGTTTTTGGGTAGTTAGCTTAGGTTTTCTCTCTAGTTCATTAAGGTTTTAATTAGGTTTTCAATGTAGAATTTTATAGTTCAAGTTTTGCTTTTGGATTTTGCTATCTCAATGTAAGTATTTTTTTTAATTTCCTCTTTTATTATACTCTTTGTTCTACACTTCTATTTTAAGTCACTTTGTCAATACACATATGATTTTGCAATTTTGAGTTCTTGTTAATGAATTTGATGTTTGATCCTTACTTCATATTTGTTTGAGTTGCCTTTATTGATTTTGATCATTTAAGGTTCATAGCTTTTACCATTTTCTTAATTTTGTCATGTTTTATGTTTATTCCCTCTATGTCTTTGATGAAATGCCAATTTTAATTATGTGGCAAATTTACATCCCTTGGCTTGGGGGAAATGAGTGTATGGATTACTAGAGCCATAATGTCCAACATTTAGTGCTAATTCTTGGGTTATTAATTGTTCTTGTTCCCACTAACGCTAATTTGTTGCTAAGGTAATTAGCAAGAAAGCTAGGATTTGTGGGTTAAGAACACTTATGCTCATTTAACTTACTCTCCGATGTGAGGGTTGACTTAGTGAGATTAATCCATCATAATTATCATAGTTGTGGTTATGGCAAGGAAGGAATTCCATAACTCATCCCAAGTCAAGGTTTCATTTATGTTTTGAACTACTTTTCCATCAATTTTGAGTCTCACTTGTTTATATCATATACATAGTTCTTTTGCTCTTTTATTACTTCATTAATTGCAATTTTGTCTTGTTCTTTAATTCCCTTATTTTGTTTGCTCTCAATCATTGAAAACCCCTTTTGATTCTCACAACCAAAATTGTGTGCACTCTTTGGCATTAGTTCCTTGGGAGGACGACCCGGGAGCTAAATACTCTCGGTTTATGTTTGGTTTGAATTGTGACAATATCTTGGATTAAATTTTGATTAGGATCAATTTTGGTTCGGAGCTATACTTACAACGAAAATCTATTTTGTAAAAAAATCCGAAACCACGTTTGGTCTTCTATCAGCTCTATCATTCAAAGTTAATAGCTCCATGCTTTGATGGAGTTCTTCACAAACCATGAGCTCCCAAAAGTGATCCTCTTCTAGTAATCTGGGATTCCATACTTTGTTTTTATACCCGTCTTCAAGTTGATCACGATAGTTTCCTCCGGGTGGTAAGCAAATAGAATTCTCATTAGAGCACCAAACTATCCTTCTAGACCCATTCAATTGAGTAGTGCACCAACCTTTACATCCAACCCTTGAAGCCTCAACCATAATGAGCCTAGATTTACAACGCCAACCACTAAACATCCTCCTCTTACGCTTAATTCCATAAAGCACCCTAAGCTGGCCATCCGTTTTAAGCAAGCCAAATTCAAGTGGGATAATAAAGCTAAGAGTTAGAAGTTTTACCCACTCAAATGAAGGATTAGATGACAACTTAGGTAGAGGAGTTCCCAACGGTCTTGATAAAGTACGTTGCACTCCTGTCCATCTACTTTTAGAGGCTTCCACCACTTGGCAAGGTTCTTCAAGCTCTACCTCTTGCCAAGCTTCCTCAAGTTCACATTCTTCTTCACCAATTTCCTCTAGCTCTTCCCCATCACTCAAATCATAGATAGGAGGTTTAGTGAAGTCTACTTCATCATCAATTCCAAGCCCAATGGGGAGGGATTCCTCAAACTCAAAAGGATCATATGTTGATACAGAATCATCATAGATAGGGGAATTAGGTACGTTCCCCATTTCTTCCAATTCTTCAATCTCAAAATGCCTTGGACGTTGTGCACTATCCTCCTTGACATCACTTTCAAACTCTATGGAAGAAGGCTCTTCAACTTGAGATTCCTCCTTGCATCCAACGTCTCCTAAATCTTCAACCACTACTTCCTCTTATTCAATAATCTCTACCTCCTCCCCTTGTTGCACTTCTTGTCTCAACTCCTCTTCTTTACCTTGAAGCTCCGAGTTCACTCCATCACTAAGCTCCTTGGTTGCTTCTCCACATTCAAAAATGGGAGTGCCTTGATCGCGTAAGCTTAGGTGGGATGAGACCATGTTGCTAACGGCTTCCATCATGATAGCAATCTTGGTTTCTACCTCCTTAAACTCCTTTTCCGTCTCCTCTTGTTGCCTTAGGATATAAGATCTAAGATCTCTTTGCTTTAGCATGAGGGCATAGAGACCTTCATCTATTGGAGGTGGTGGAAGAGAGGGTTCATTGTTTGATAAAAGGGTATTGTAGTTGGAAGATGGTTCATATTGGTGAAAGTCTTGAGGTGGTGTATATGGAATTTGTGGTTCATGGGAGTATTGGTGTGGAATGGTGGCAGCTCTAGATATGGTTCATATGGTGGTTGGTATGGTGGATATGGGTTAGGATCATATGGAGGTGAATGGTGGTATGAGGCTTGTGAGTATGAAGGACAACAACGTTGAGGGTTTGGGTCATAATTATGTACATCATGGGGTGGATTGTAACCATGAGAGATTGGAGGAGGGTGTTACCATGAAGGTTGACCATAAGCATATGGCTCCTCCCAAATTTGATATCCATTCCCACAATGTGGTTCCTCATTGAAGCTTTCATTCTCTACAACATAATTGTAGCCAAACTCATAGCCAAAAGGATGAGAATTCATTGTGAAAGAGAAAAAAAAAACAAAAGCTAACAAGAAACAAAGAAAGCAAAGTTCTAAAACTAACAACAACTAACAAAGAAGCAAAAGGCAAACATATTCACATATTCACAATATATACAATATCCAATAACATAGCACCATTGCAATACCCCGGCAACGGCGCCATAAATTTGATAGGAGAATTATTGTCGGTCTAGAATTTTCTTCTTATAGAAAAGGAATTTCTTCGTTGCAAGTATAGTTCCAAACCAACAAACAATTCTCAATAAAATTTAAAAGATATTGGTTGTCACAAAATACAAACCCCAATGAAAATTAACCAAAGTATTTAAACCTCGGGTCGTCTCACAAGGAATTGCAATGAAGTGGTCAATTATTGGCTTTGAAAGAACAAGGGGTTTGATTTATAAAAGGGGCAAGAAAATAAATGGCAAGAAAATAAAGCAAACAAGTAAAGAAAGCAATTAATAAAAGAGATACATTCATGGCAAGGATTGAGAATATAGGTTTTCTATCCTAGTCACTAATAACAATAATTAACAAGAATTTATCCTATTTCGTCATTTCCAACAATAGAAGAAGGTATAATGTTATCTTCACATAGGGAGAAAGTCAAATAAGACTAACTATGTTATAACACTATATCCCAAGAGTGTGGCGGGTGCTATATCCCAAGAGTGTGGAAACACTTTATCCCGGGAAATGCGACAGGCACTATATCCCATGAGTGTGACAAGTACTACATCCAGAGAGTGTGATGGACACTATATCCCAAGAGTGTGAAGGCATGTCAGAGAGACGATATATGGGTTAGCTACTTAGTGTGTCGGGTTCTGGCAAAGTAACCGACACGTGAGCTCATGGCCAGTAGGAAAGGCATACATCATATGCATTTGTTTGTCTTGTTGAGTTTGCATTACTTGGGTTTGCCTATTTAAATATCTATGTTTATTTGCTATATGTTATACCTGCTGTAACTACATTCTATCCGTGTTTTCTTTGTCTACATTATGTGTCTGTTCAACTAAAAGGCCCCTTGCCTGGTAGATGAGTGACTAGGACAGTTCCATCGGAGTTTTGGAGGGCTGGAGGAAGTAGGATTTGAAGGGTTAAGTCTGAAAATTGAGTTATAACCTGAAACCATATATTATATAACCAAAATCAGGTTTAGCTTATTCTTTAAGTTTAAATTCTCAGTGTCGGAGTTTTAGGATCGTCTCTGACTTTTTCAGGACCTTATATATTATGTATGTTGGCACCATCACCATGCTGAGAACCCATGGTTCTCATTCCATACAAATGTTGTTGTTTTTAGATGCCGGTCGAGTGGCACCTTGCTAGGCGTCTGGAGTCTCCAGAGCAAGCAGAGTTGATTCTTTTGGGGATTCTATATATTGTACTAGGCCATGTTCATATGTGTGTGTGTGTGTGTGTGTGTGTGTGTGTGTGTGTGTGTGTGTGTGTGTGTGCGTGTGTGTGTGTGTGTGCGTGTGCGCGCGCGCGCTTAGACTCTCCTTTTATGTATTTTTGGATATTGTACCTCTTAGAGGATACTTTGGAGAAGATAGGTGTCAGTTGTGTTTTAGGTTAAATTTTGGGTTTATGTATATATGTTTACATACTTATACTCCGATCGGCCTTGGCTACGCAGTTCGAGCCCGGAGATTGCTATTCTGTATTTTGGTACTCTATCCTTTATATATTTCATGTCTTACCCTTATCTGTTTATCGGTTTACATTTTCGAGTGTGATTCGCTTTTCTTTTGCGGATTTTGTTTAAACTTTTCTCCAAGGCTCTTGGATACAACTTTCTTCAACTATATCTATACATATATTTTATTTTAGAGGTCGTAATAACTTACCACTTCTATTTACAAACGTAAGAGTAAAGCTCTGTGTGGTAGGGTGTTACAGACTACACTTGCAGAAAACTTCCAATTGCAATTACATTTATTACGTTAAAACCATTTAAGAACTAGCTTACCGATCTGTATCCGAACAACTCTCATTGCCGAAAACAAGTCCAACAACCCCATATAGCAACTCAAATTAATCGAATTAAACAACTAATTAATTTTTAAACAAGCACAAATTCACCATAAACTCAAAGCTAACCCACTATAAAAAAATGCACACATATAACTTCTCAAAAACTATATTTTTTTTCTTCTTTCTTTTTATTTTGTTATAAAAATACAAACAAAAAATTGAAATTGAGCTGAAGTATTACCTTGTAACCGGATCTTAAATCCATCTTCATGGACTACAGAGTTCACCAGAAACTAATTCAATACACAATAATGATTGAGGATTGAGGATTTATCAATACCCTAGAAGAATTCGATTTTATTCATGCCCATGGAGCACACACACACTTATGGAAGCATCTCGAGTGCAAATGGAAAATTGGAGAGTAGAAGCTAAAGCTCACTATATCTGATCGTTTTTGGAGTTATTGGCGGTTATAAGCTCAACGAATTCGAATTTATCAAGCAATTCAACCTTTAGCGACTCCAGCAACAACCATCGAAAATGCCACACTAGCAAAAATATGAATAAAAATTAAGTAGAAAGTCTAAGGGTTAAAATTAGTAGCACTTTCATTTAGCAGATTTGACATCTTAGATAAACACTTTTCTTTCTGATATAAGCACATTACATTCACAGAAACATGAACTAGAAGAGTAGAGAATTTCAACGAATAGTGAAGCATCAACTCAGGTCAGAAGCATTACTAACAAGATGAGTGTTTTATAGCATGAAGACATAAATATATTACAATTAAGAGAATAAATGAGGATTGGAATCGTTCATGATGTGAAATAATTGAGTACAAGGCTTATATACTAGTATAAAATAATGATTACTTATACAGCTATGAAGCTAAAACGAACCTAACAAGCAAGATGCAAAATCAGAAAGCAAATTCAAACGAAGCAAGCAACATACACTCGAAAAATTAAAAAACTCCAAAAATAAAATCCCAAAACCCCACCCCTCCGAAATTCACAGAACCAGTTGAAAATCCATACACACCTTATGCTACAATCTTAGTTCACCATGGCAGTTCATCATCGATATATTATTCTTCTTTGTTCTTCGTCACTGAAAACAAAGAGAGCAAATAGGACAGAGTGAGATAGAGATAACAAGCGAGAAAGAGTATGTTGAATGCAGAATCAACAAACCCTAACAAACCTCACATAAGATTTATTACTAAGAGAAAACTTTGATTTCAGCTTGATTTGCCAGATTCATTAGGATCAAGCAAGCAAACAGAGCAAAAGTAATAACACAGAGAGAGAATCACATGTTTCTGAATATTCAAACCCAAATCAAAAAAATAAAGGGAGAAGACCTACCGGCAGCAATAATCTTGTGCATCTACATGCAAGAACGGCAACGGTGCAAGCGGCGGAGGTCTAGTGTTACAATAAGAGTAGCAACGGTGGCTAGAAGACCTAGGCAGCATAGATCTGAGACGAACAAATGATGACAACGATGCGGATCTGAAGCGGATCGGATGGAAACAAAGTCCAAGGAGTAGGATGATGGATGGAGGCTATCGGCGATGGCAATGGTTAGGCGATGGTGATCGGCGATGGAGGGATTACGTGAATTAACCAGTGGCGATATTTTTCTTTCTTTTTTCACTTTTTCTCTCTTTCCGTTTTTCAATTTAATTTAGGAGATAAAAATAAAAAAGAGTGATAATAAAATTTTAGCAGCAATAATAGTAATAGCCACTATAATAATTTAGAAAAATTAAAATTAAAAGTGAAAAAGGATAATAATTTTCTGACAATAGTAATAATGGCCATTATAACATATAATAATAATAGTAAATATATAATTGTTTTAAAAACATAATTCAAATTAACGAATTAATGGCCATTATATTATTGCCACTAAAAATTTATCGCTAAAATATGTTTTTCTTGTAATGAAGGTACCAAATTAATTTTTGACTCAAAAACCTAAATATTAATTAATTTACAAAGATATATTTTGAGTTGAATAAAATAGATATTAGTTTTTTCAACGTAAGAAAAATAATATTTACACATTATATAATATTCTCTAAAATCTAAAACTTTGATTATACGTATAAATCATACATCCTAATTTCTCATTAAATAAAATAATTTTATAATAGCTAGGATAGATAAATATAATGTATAAAAACAATGTTAAAGGTAAATAAGTAATATTAAGGATTCACTAAAAACAACAAATATGTATGATTGAAATTTATACCCTAATGCCTAAATCTTTAACCCTACTCCTTAATTAATTCTTGATACAAACCTATCCTTCATAGCTATTAGGTTTTATTTGATAAAATACTAATTTTTTTTTTAGTATTGTGGCTGGTCCATAAAAAATGGAAACCAAATTCACTTCGTATGCATTTTGTATGGATTGAATCTGTACACTTGTGTCTACCCTTTTTTCTTATTTTTATAAGGTAGTGTTTGGTAGAGAGACAGAGACTGAAAGATTGAGATTGAGAGACAGAGACTAAGAGACTGAGACTGAAATAAATTTTAGTATTCTGTTTGGTACAAAGTGGGAGATAGAAATTAAAACAAGAATGAAATTCTAATTTAATTTGTACAAAGAATAAAATTGTACTTAATTAATTAAAATGAGAGTATTGTAGGTATAAAATGTTATTAAGATTTCACTCTCTATCTCTAAAAATTTCAGTCTCTTGTGTCTCCACTTTTTGGAGGTACTGAAATACTGAAATTTTGGAGATAGAGACAGAAATTTCAATACCAGTCTTTGAGCCAACAAACATGATACTGAATTTCAGTCTCCCAGTTTCTGTCTTAGTACCTCAAAACAACACTACCTAAATAAAAAAGCCCACTATACATGTGGATACCTTTTGTCATCATTGGTAAAGTATACATTTAGTGACAAGCAATTTGTTTAATGTTATGCATTTGACAAGGACAAAGTTCAAAAACAAAAGGTTTATTTTATATGTGAATAAATTATTATTTTTTACCATAAACTAAGTATTTCATCCCCAATAATTCTAACCGTAGACACCTAGTAGAAGATGAGTTAGTTTTAAAAATTTAACCAAAATAGATAATTCATTTCATAATTTTGTTGCATGTTTTGAAAATAGATACAAGTATTATTTTAGTCTCAAATATTTGAATTAAGTTTTAATTTTATCTCTAATTTTTAAACGTATAACCTATTTTAGTCTTAAAAAATTTTAAATATCATATTTTATTCTCAAAAAGTTTTGAACGGGTTTAACGTTGTCCCATCGTTAAATTTAACATGAACAATTAGCATATTGAAGGGCTAATAATATTTGATTTCAGTACATAAGTAAAATCGATCTACTAACAATCACCAGTGTAAAAATTGATTGCTAGGATTTGGAATTATTTTACAAGAAGGAGATCAAGAAAAGAAAGCGTTACAAAAAAGTTTTTGCTATATATTTCTAACACATAAAAGAAGATATGACTTAACAATAATGTTGTAAACATCCACGTCACTCATTCCATTAACTATTCGGGTCAAATTTAATAATAGGACAACATTATATTGAACCCATTTAAAACTTTTCAGGATAGAAAAAGGACATCTAAATGTTAGCGATCAAATTAAAATTTTGGTCCAAATGTTGGGACTAAAATAATACTTTACCCTTGAAAATAAGTTGTCACTATTTGAATTTTCAAAAATATTTTTTGTACACCAAAATCAACACTAAAATAAACTACCATGTATTTATGTAATTGACCATTAGGCTTTCCAAATAGACTTTTCTCCCCATTCGGTGATTGGGTCGAGGTTATAACTTTATAATTATCGAAAACAAATGTATTTATGTATAGGATTAATCACCAAAAACGTGCTCAAATTATACAAATACTGACAATAATGACCTCCACTTTTATTATTAACAAAAAAATCTTTAATAATTTAAAAACATGCACGAAATATCCATCCGTAAAGAGAGATGCACTCTGTTAACAACACTATTGTAGCTTTGTCTTCTTCTCTTCCCAACGGCAGAAGCTACAATACAACCATAAATTACACCCAGAACTACAAAGCGAACACAATCGGAATCAAAAGGCAAGTGCAACGGTCAAAACTGGAAGGCAAGCGCTACAACTGGAACAGGAAGGCGAGCACGGCAAGATCTAGAGGGAGAGCACGATCAGATCTATAAGGCGAGCATGATGGGATAGGAGTTGGCTCCGCCTCAATTCTCCTTCCTGGATCATTCGCCATCGCGACAAAAACTTCTGCCTCCTCCATTATTTTTCTCTCATTGTCATTGACTTCTTCACCATTCACTTTTGATTTTGTTTCTATTGTTAAATCTGTTATTGAAATCAGAGTGAGTTAACTACAAAAAAAAAAGGGTTAAAATGGAGGTTTTTTAAGGTAATTACGGCGGTTACAACTGCCATTATTACCGAAAATGGCGCCCCCAAGAAATGCCGGAATTCTGGGCGCCATTCTGGTTATTACAGCGGTTTTTTGAAAACCGCCGTAATAACTAGTGGATAATACGGCCGTTTTTTGGCGGTTAAAACGGCGGTTTTAACCGCCATTTTAACCAAATAAAACGGCGGTTTTGTTGTTGTTTAAAATGGCGGTTTGTAACTGCCGTTTTTTCCTGGGTTTAATGGCATCTTCTTGTTTAAAATGGCGTTTCTAACCGCCGTTTTTACCTTGGTTTAATGGCATCCTTCTCGTTTAAAATGGCGTTTATAACCGCCGTTTTTACCTATATTTAGTGGCATCCTTTTCGTTTAAAATGGCATTTTTAACGCCGTTCTTACCAAGATATAATGGCACCATTTTCATTTAAATTGGCATTTTTAACCGCCGTTTTTACCAGGATATAATGGTACCATTTTTGTTTAAAATGGCGTTTTTAACCGTCGTTTTTACCTAATTGCAATTTTATACTTTTTAAAATGAGATTGAAACTATGTATTTATAGTGACATTTTTAGAACTCAAACTTTAAAATCTCATAATAACCAAAAAGCATAACCTTAAATCAAACATCATAACAAAATTTTTAATTCATACACAATCTTCGAAAATAAAAAATCATAATCCAAAAATAAAGTATCAAAGATAACATTTTTCAATAATTTGTCTTAACATATATCTATAATACTTAATACATAAAATCTTTATCATACAAGATCATGCTTCTTTGTTGCTCGCTCCAGAAGACCTACTTCCTAACTCTCTTGGTGATGGAATCTCACTCTCTTGATCCAATCCCTACAACAAAAATATAATTATGAGCACAATAAAAAAGGATATAAAACTGAATCTGAAACTATTAATATAAAATTATTCAATCAAAAAAGAAAAGATCAAAGATCACATAAAACTGAATCTGAAACTATTAATATAAAACTGAATTTGAAACTATTAATATATAATCCAACAAGGTCATATGAATGCAACTTCTGCAAGAGAGGCTTCTCTAATGCACAAGCACTTGGAGGTCACATGAGCCTTCATAGGAAGGACAAAGCAAAGATCAAAGAGTAGCAACAATTTTCTTCTTCTTCAAATCAAACTACTCATCATCAACAATTTTTATTGGAGGGGAATCTTGGTAGTAACAATGATAATAATAATAATAAAGAGCTTTTGAATGTGCTTCATCAACCAGTTATGGACGATGAAACCAATAATAATAATGTTGTGATGATGAGGCAGTTACCACTCTTTTCAGAATTATCATCATCACCTCCTCCTCATCATCATCTTCAACAGCAAGAGGATCAAATTTCTGGTCAACAAGGTCCCTCATCATCTTCAGAATTAGACCTTGAACTAAGATTAGGGCTTGAGCCTCCACAAGGATCTAATTCATCATCAGCTAGCAACTACTTCAATCTAATTTTGGTTATTATAATATTAACTTAGCTTCATTAAAAAATCCAAAAACTTGTTTAAACCATCGTTATACTCATGCGTGATTCGTGGTTTTCCAATCCATGACTTATCGATTGACATGACTAAGAGGGACTACAAATAGGGATTTTAAAAAATCTATTCATTAAAATTCTATATATATTCTGAAGGAAAGAAATTTATTCTTTTATATGCAAATAGATATTAAAAACTTACTTAAATAGTATTTAAAAGAAAATATAAGAAAATTATAATTACCTCTTTCAAATGATAATTCCCTTCTTTTTTCTTTCCCAGCAAATATTAAAACTTGAAACTTTCAAAGTAAAGTAGCTAGCAGCAAGAGTTGAAGAAGATCTAAAACCTGTTTCAAATAATCAGCATGCACGTGGTCAACTAGAATGACATATTGATATATATATATATATATAGACCAAAATTTTCAACTCAAAATAATAAGAAATGTATAAACTCAAAACAGTGTGCAGCCTACAATAGAAATGGAAAAACTACTTGCAGGTCTGACATCTGAGATAAAGAAAAAATTTTAGAAGTGTAGATGAAAGTTGCAAATGATTTAATTTTGCCTTGTTCATACTATTTTAAACAAAGACTAACAAAATTATAAATAAAGAAATTATATTTGCACAATTTTTCATGTTATCTCAACTAAGTTCAAATATTAATTGCTTTTCTAATTCTCACCATAACCGAAGAAAAACTCAATTAATAAGATTCAAATAAGATTGGCGAACATAGAAAACATTATTTACTGAAACTGTGTTTAGTTTACTGCAAATTAAACAATTGAATATTGAACCTTTTGCTTTACAGGGTTTTCTTACTGTATAAACCCTAAATTAACTTTAGGCATTTAATTCATAACATATATCTATAAAGATATTTCTATTAAACACAGTCATAAAAAAGACATTTTTATTAGACACATCCACGAAGACACTTTCATTAAACACAATTATAAATAAAAGTTGGCAGAAATTGACAGAAATACTGTTGGTAACATAGAGGGACCGATATCAATAATGCTTTTGTTCACTAAAAAAAAGAAAAAGAAAGAGTAGTAGTATAGTACCTCTTTTTTAAAGTTACAAATCATAAATGGGAGGCAATGTTGATCAGATAAAAAAACTTTACACACCAATCAATAGTATATTGAATCCCAGAAACAATTCAATAATTTTATTTAGTGAGAGAATGATGAAGAGAAAACAAAGCACTATTAAATATAGTTTTAGTACATAACATATGCTATATTTATATACATTCCAATTGGGAAGGAATAAATAAAAAGAGTATATAGAATAATAATTCAACTAGAGACAAATAGTATCCATAGAGAGAAAAGAATTAATAGAGATCAAACTATATACGTCATCTAATTTATCTCCAAATAAAATTAATTAAGGCACTACAAAAAATATTGATAAAAATGGCAGTAATTTTATGGCGGGTCAAAAAAACTGCCATTATGTTTGTTAATTACAGCAGCGCCAACTCATGCCATAATGCTAATGGTCTTTGTGGCAGCTTTGTTGATTGTGGCGTTTCAAACTGCCATAGAATTTTTTTCCATTTTTAACTCGAGCGATGTTGCATATGAGAGTGTGATTAGTATTGTTGCATATGAGAAAATGAGGATGAGTGTCAATGACGAACCCTAATTTCTTGCCATTGTTCATCTTTCTGATTTGTCATTCAACTCCTCGCTATCGCTCATCCCTTTGTTGCAGCTCATCTCCTCGCTGCTGCAAGCAACGCCGTTGTTGCTGCCTTCAGTGAACTTCTATGATTTGGCTTTGATCTGAAGATTTGTTAGCGTTCGTCTCATCACGATCGTTCATCTCCTCGCCATTGCAAGAAACACCGTTGTCGCCTTCAGTGAGCTTCAACGATTTGACTTCGATATGAAGATCGCCGCTCATCTCATCGCCATCATTCAGCTCTGCACCATCGCAAGCAACACCGTTGTCGCTGCCTTCTATGATCTGATTTTCAATCTGGCTCACCTCCTCACCTCTTGCTGCCTTCAGCAAGCTTCTACAATTTGGTTTCACCATCTCTGTCACTTCTAATAGGTAATCTACTTAATCTTCTTCTTTGATTTTTTCCTTCCTGTTCATCCTTTTAGATCTAGTTCATGCTCTAGTAGAAAGAAACAAAGAATGCTGGTTCTTTTGTGTATTTTAATTTTCTGTTCCGTTGTTATTTTCTTGCTTCTGATTTTATTTAGTTTGAGACCTAATCTGTTCTATTAAACTAAATGATCTCATAATCTGCATCATTTGTCCGAAATTAGTACAACACAACACTTTACTTTCTCTTCAAAACAAGTCACGGCATTGTGGAGGAACTGATTGGGTTTGGAGCAAGAGTGCACGCTTGTGAAAGGAACGAAGCTGAGCTCACTAAGTCTCTCATCTAATGAAATGATTCTGGTTTTGAGGTTACTGACTCTGTTTGCAATGTCTTTGTTCTTCATCAGAGGGAGAAGCTGATGGACTCTGTGTGTTCTAAATTCCAAGGGAAACTCAACATCCTTGTAAGCTCTCTTCTTTCTCTGCATTTCATCTGTTTGATATTATTCCCCAACTAAAACTATTGTGTATGTTTTGAATTTACATTAATTGATATTATTCCCCAATTAACACTATTTTGCATAATTCGAGTCTATAAATTTTCAAACAATAATAGGAAAAAAAAATTAATATTCTTATAGTTGAAATTTTCAAGCTGCACTATTTTTTGAAGGTGCAGGAGGATGACTTTACAATTCTTCAAGATCCCTCTTAAGTCTTTACTCTTCCACTGCTTCCTGCTCTTACTCTTCTGATTATGACAACATTTTTGTATATTAAGCTTTCATTATAATGTATAAAAAATTAATCATGATTTGTATATGATTTTCATTATAATATAAAATCTTCTGATGCGGCAGAGTTGGTTGCATAACAGGGTGACTTGGTCATACATACCCCTCTCTTCATCGAGGTTACAACTTCACTAAAGCAGGTTTCTTTTTTTCTATCTTATTTTATTATTCTTAGCTTTGGAATCTGCCTTTGAAGTTTGTTGTGGCCTTAATTGGGTCTATAAATTAAGTAAAGTTTGGATGAGAAATTGGTTAAAAAATCTGTCATTCTGTCTCTAATGTTTGTTAATAGATTTGATTTTGCCGATGATGTCTTAATTAATTGGGTTCCTTTCTTTTATCTTCTTTTTTAATGATTATTTCAGAGGAGAAGATCTTGGAAATCTTAGGTACGGTTTGTTGAGGATATTTTTGAAGCACTACTTGTCTTGTCTGCAGATGCATGCTGCTCTATATAAATAGTATTCTAAGACCATAATCAACTTCAAATTATCACACCAAACTCTTGAGGATTTACATTCCTGATGTCAACTATCTACTGATGATTCTCAGTCTCACCGTCACAATTAGTTTCAGAGACATGATGAAGATTGGCTATGCAGCAGGTTTGGCTATAATTTGTGGAATGCTTGTAACAACTAGTCTAATGTCACTTATCATCTCATTGTGTTGGGAGAAGAACTTGAGCGTATCCGCGTGCTTTCTGCTATGCTTTAGTTTTGTTGAGGCGGTGTATCTCTCTGCTTGTCTGCTACAGATTCACAAAGGAGCCTGGTATCTGCTTATTCTTTTGACAATGGCAATGACAATCATGCTCTCGTGGCACTATGGAACTGTCAAGAAGTATGAGTTTGATATGCAAAACAACAGAATGGCTCGTAGATGTGAGTCCGGGTCTCGCGATCGCCAGGGTGCCTGGGATTGGCTTTATCTACACCGACATTGTAGCAGGAATCCCAGCTTTCTTCTCACACTTCATTACTAATTTTCCCGCGTTCCATCAAGTCCTGATCATGCTATCCTTCAAGTCTATGCCGGTGCCTTATGTCTCCGAAGGCAAAAGGTATCTCATAGGCCGGATTGGCCCAAAAGATTACAAGATTTACCGCTACATCGTCAGATATGGATACTGCGATCACATCAGGGATACTGGCGACTTTGAGGAGCACATCATTCGTTCCATAGGGGAATTCATTTCCATTGAGGAGAGAGATATTGAATCCGTGGATGCCGCCACCGCCACAAATGAAAGAATGATTGTTGTAGGGAATTCTTCAACAACGCATGGACATAACAATGCTCTAGTTCTTCTGGATGCATATCAGGGTCCAGCGGTGAACAATGAATCTCAGATCATTCCAGTTCCTGACACGGAGGGTACAAGCAAGAAGAAGCGAAAGAAGGTTCGGTTCATGCTGCCTGTTAATAGTCCTAAAATAATGCAGCCATGTGTGAGGAAGGAACTTTTGGACCTAATTGATGCCAGGGAGAGCGGTAGTGCTTATTTCTTAGGCCAATCACACCTAGTAGTGCGTGACGGCTCAAACTTTCTCAAGAGATTCTTAATCATGGTCTATCGTTTTAGTATGCATTAATATATTTGTTCTTGGTATATATATATATATTTGTTTTAGTATGCATTAATATATCATTTTAGTATGCATTAATATATTTGTTTTTGGTATATTCTCAAGAGATTCTTATATATATATATATACCTTGTTTTTGGTATGCATTAATATATTTGTTTCCCAGAAACATCTCTTTAGCTAATTACCTTGGTCATTAACCTTTTAGTGTGCTGTTGGACAATGTATGCATGAAAGGGCCAAAATCTTCAGCAATTTGCTCTCTCCTCCAACACGTGCTTCTTCTAGACCCAATGGAAAAGCCATAATTGCTATGTCAAGTATGACTTCACTTTGCTGCAATGAGATTTATACTGGTGTTTTAAAATAATGCATGTCCTTTCTTAAATGGATGAATTTGATAAATTACTTTGTGTGCATACCTTTCGATGCATCTTGTATGCTTTGGTTTCCTCTCATTTTAACTTTTCAATTTTTAATTCTCGAAAGAAATACAAACTAAAGGGGGGTAATTGCAGGGCTAATAGTGGAAAATATTTTCTTCTTGATAGAAGATAATGAACAAATGTATTGTAGGTAAAAAGAAAATGCGATAGGTCTACCAATCTAATTTTATTTTTTCTCTTTATATTATTTGACTAGTTATATATTGTTTTTAATGACATCTTTTCTTTATTATAATTTCAATTTATAACAGCCAGCTTGATAGAGGAGAGGTACCTACAAATCTTTGTAAGAGATGAGTTTGGATAATGAAAATGGAGTGTTGGAGCAAGAAACAAAGATGTTGGAGCAAGTTCTCGGGATGAAACTCACACAAGAGACCAAAAAACTAAGGCAGGCTTGTTTTAAAGTTAATTACAAAAGGAAAAAACTTTTGGCCTCCAAATCTTATTCATCATCACTTAGCTAAGCTACTTGTCTTGTATATTCATATTCTAAGTAGTTAAAACAGCACTTATTAGATGGTTTAAATACATTATTAGATATTAACATAGTTTAGGGAACTGGATGGAAGATTTGACTGATTAGTGTATATTGCAATGCTTGTATTTTGGTAAGTTTAGTAAGACAAGGTTTTGTTTAGGAGTTATTACTTTTGATTTTTAATAATAAAAAATTATTTATTTAATGCGATAAAAATGATGGTAAAAATTATTTTTTTAAACGATAAAAAATGTCACTGTCAGTGTAAAACGGCGGTTTAAAAATGCCATTTTAACCAACCAAAACGTTACTGTCACGGTAAAATGGCGGTTCAAAAATGCCGTTTTAACCAACTAAAACGCCACTCTGTCAGGGTAATAATGGCGGTTCAAACCGCCGTTTTAACCTATCCAAAAATCGCCATTTTAACCATGGAAATAACGGCGGTTTGACCCGCCGTTTTAACCTATTCAAAAACCGCCGTTTTAACCCAGGGAATTATGGCGGGTTTCTGAAAACCGCCGTAATAACCAGAATGGCGCCCAGAATTACGTCACTTTACGAAACCGCCATTCTTGGTAATAATGGCGGTTCAAACCGCCGTAAATACCAAAAAAAACCGCCGTTTTTACCATAATTTTTTATAGTGAGGTAAGTTTTACCAAACCCAAAGTTCATGAGATGAGTCACAAAGAAGGCATGAACCACACAAGGGACAAAGATATTGATGATATTGATACATATAATGCCATATGCAAATGCAACTTAACACAAGGGAATAAAAAAAAGGTGCATTATCCTTGTTTCTTCAATTACAATACAGCAAGAACAACAGGATTTCGTGTTGCATTTGTAAATAAAGCAAAAATCATGTGATTCCTATTTAGTTAAGGTGTAAAGTAATGCTTGTTTTTGTTCCTAATATATATAATTTATGGGTCGGTTGAAAGCAACGAATCTTAAGCATATAAAAGGGTATGTATGTATGTATGTAACGTGTAATATGCTAAATTCAAGAGTTTTATTGGTTTATGGTGCAAAATTTTCTACAAACTTTAATTGTTTAACTGAGTTTTTGATTGATAAAGAATGCTAAATTCAACTAACGAACAAAACGATTGTTTCAATTCTTAATTAAAAAAAGAAAGTAACTAGCTATGACTTTGTCTTCTTGATGTTTCTCTGTTTTTTCTTAATGTTTAATGGTGGTTGGAAAAATTCTAAGGACTCTTGTGAATGAGGAGTATACTGACAGTTACTTGACAGAAGAGAAAGGCAAGAGGAATCTGCTTCTTCAAAGTTCATTGACTTGTGCAATCTTAAACAACTATTTCATTCTATTAATCTGTTTGACAAGTTTAATCCTTTCATCAATTAATATATTTAAATATAGCTTATTTTTTAAAATCTTAAAGAAATTGGTGATTGGAACCAGCAAGTATAATTTAAGGTACAAATACAAATTATTACAATACCCTATCTTTGCAATATATGAAATTAAATTAATTTTTATAACACTAGTTTGTTTTTTTCTGAGAAGCCAAGTTATTTGTATTATTTGAATGAGTTGGAAAAAATCTATCTAGAAAGGAGACAAGGCATGGCAAACAAGATACTGAAGAATTTATAGCAGAGACATGTGATGTTAAAATCATAAGAGAATGAGAGGAAGTAATTGATCAGAAATATAATAATGTGAATTGCATAGTAAATGGACAATTTACTATGATAGAAATATAATCATAAATAATTACTTTATTGTTTTGTTGCTCTAGACCATGTACTAACAAGGTGTTAACAAGGTGTCTCCCTCTCAACATTACCAAATTTGACTCAATGATTTTGATATCACTATCCTTTTCACTCAAATAGATTTGAAAGCTTTCTACTTACAGCATTGAATTCCTGAAACTAAAGCCACACAACACAACACAACACAGCAATAGCAACTGAGAAATAATACATTAAAAAAACTCGACAACCAGCAGAATTTATTGCTTTTTACCAACACTTTTAGTTATTAATCAAATTTCTTTAGTACTGAGAATTCCTTTTTTTTCGTCTTTCATTTCCCTTGATAAATATATCTACTAGAATAACACATTTACACATTTATTAGTCATGATCTTAAGAACACATTTGCCAAATTTGCATTATTGACCGCTGAGACTGACCATGAGTCATGGCGAAGTAATTCAATAGAATCATATAAATTCATGTATTTATATCATAAGAAAAAGCATCTATTGCAAGTTCATCAAAGTCAAACATTCTAGCATGAAAAAAAAATCAATTTTACCAATTTTCAGAGATAAAAAAAGAAAGAAAGATTCTTCAAAGTTATACTACTCCCAACATGTTAATGTATGGACAAAGAGCCTATAAAAATTTGGTTACTGAAAGATGGCCTGCATTTATCTGCTAGTATGCACCTTCAATAAAGTAATTTCATTGTCGCATAAGTTTTTTATTTTATTTTATCTTTAAGATAGTGAATTTAAAATTTAATTAATTTTGTCTATGCAACAACTAATGATTAGATATGAATGTTTTAAGTTGCATAAAAACTAACTATATTGTATACAACAAATACAGATTAAGGCATCTACTATGATGGATTTGCATGATACTGACATCATGTCTATAAAGCATATCAAAGGGGTGAAAGGACATCTACTGATCAATGGAGATATCTTCAATTCTTGTATTTTTATTTGATTTGATATAATTTTAACCTTTCTATCTTCAAAATCTATTCAAGATTATGGTTTGGAGAATGAAGAGAACTTAGATTCCTATGGCTACAAATGAAATCCGACACCATTTGATTCCCTAATCCTTTTAAAAAGCAGAATTAATTAACTCTTCTAAACAGCAATCAGCAGGGATTTGAAGGACAGTTCGCACACATGGGAACAAAAGAAAAATTGCTAATGTGTCTAAGTACAAGGGTTCAGTTAATGCAAAAAACATTGAACAGAGCAAGGGCAGCAGAGCTAAACAACTACAGAGATTACTCATTTATAGCTTTGCTTAAAAGAACCAAAAAAGAACCAAAGAGGCAAATAGAGAAATTGAGATTGGAGCAGTTTTTTCTGAGATCTAAGATCTGAGCTCGGAGATCAGAGAAACACCTTAATAGAAGTAAGCAATAGAAGATCTGAGTTCAGAGAGAGAGAGAGAGAGAGGAGGGAGTAAAGTTAAGAAAGAAGACCTGAGATCGTCGTCAATCACCCCCGCACCAACGTCAATCCAATGCTTCAAGGAAGACCCAAAAATCCCTAACAGAGCTGCAGAGAAACAAAAACCCCCAAAAATCAGCACCAAAAGCAATTTTGAAACCCTAACCCAAACAAAAACAAAGAAATCGGTGCCTTCTGGAATCGAAATGTTGAGGTCAGTAGCCACCAGAACCTTGCCTCTCGCTGGAATCTTCGTCTCCACAGCACAAAAGAAAAAACAAAATAAAACAGCATTTCAATTTAACTTGAGAGGGAGAGGTACCTGGAGAGATCGTAACCGGCGGAGAGAGGAGAAACCCTAGAAGGAAGAACGGCGTTGTTGGAGAGCTTCTTTACACGGAGGAGATGATGAACGTTGTTTGTTTAGAGAGGAGATCGTAACCAGAGCATTATTCAGAGAGGAGATGATGAACGTTGTTTCCTACCTTTACGTTGTTTGTTGGTGTAACCAGATTGTAACCAGAGAGGAGAAGCCCTAGCTAGAACGAAGAACGGCGTTGAATGAGCCAGGATTACAATTTTTTTCATTTTATATGCGTGTGAAAACGGCGGTTCAAACTGCCATAATCACCAGAACCGCCAAAATATATAAAGCCAATTACAGCAGCAGCAACAATTGTCATAATGACTTGATATTATGGTGGTTCTTTAAAACCGCCTTAATATCAATGCCATTTTAACCCCTTTTTTGTAGTGGTTGTAATTGGCATTGTTGTTGTTATTATTAGTAGTGATGGAATGTGAGAGTTGGGAGATTTTTCAAAGGGGTGACGATGAGTAAGGAGTGATAGCAGAGATATAATGATGACAAGATCGGTGAAAGTTGTAGGTTGAGTTTCAGATGGAGGTGAGAGGCTTCATGTGGTGTTACGACAAGTATATATGAAAAAGGGGCAATTAACCATGTGATGGTGGCAAGATGTGATGGGGTGGGCTTGAAAGAGAGAGAGAGAGATAGCATAGAGAGAATGTATATTTCTTCATTTGTTACATCAGACATTTTCGTTAATTAGGTACGTCTCTTGGCGGATGGGTATGTTGTGCATGTTTTTAAATTATTAAAGGTTATTTTTGTCGATAATAAAAGTAGAGGTCATGGCAGTCAGCTTTGGAATAATTCAAAAGTATTTTAGATAGTTAATCATTATGTATAAATACATGTGTAGTTTAACACAATTTTAATATATTTTATTTTTAATATATATTTTATATTAATAACTAATTTAATAATAAATTTTAGTGTATACTTAGTATTGTTACTATATTTAGTGTATACTTAGTAAATGGGGGAAATCCATGATGAGGAAGCTCTGCTATAATGGAATGACTTGAACCAGTCCATGATGTGAAATTGTGCACAACCATCAGACAAGAATGTTGATTCTAGCTAGATCCCGAACCGGAAAGAGTATCTTTTATGAAATTTAAGTAATATTACGTAATTAAAAGAATTTATTTTTAATTAGTATTTAGTTAACTCTAAATATTAAAAATTAAATTTTAAATTTTAAATTCTAATGGTATAAAATAAGATGTTAGTTTAAAATATTAACAAATATTTATAAAAATTATTCACTTCTTAATATTTTTCGTCAAATTTAATTTCCTTATTACAATAATACACTTGATATATGATCTTTAAATGGAACGTGATTAACGCAACGCAATGCACGCACTCAACCATTATTTTCTGCCTCGACACTTTTTCTGATTCTTACTCAAATTCCATTAGTTGAATTTAAAGTGTTCTTGTTATAATATGTGCATCATATTCACATCGTTATCAAAATCTAAAACTCTAATTACACGTACCATTCCAGGTAAATTCACGTGGCAAAATCGTTTGGGACTTTAATAGCGTAACAGCTGGACTTTGATGTGTGTTTCATTTAAAAGCATGCTTTTTAGGTGACGAAAAGCAGTAGCTGCGATTTAATAAACGACGGGTTAAGTCTAATTTCATGTTATTCAAGTCGGGTGGTTGCAGAAGATTTTTCAGTTGAGAATGACATGAAGGCGGTCATTGAAACGAAAACCAAATTAATTAAAACGAATTATTCAATTAACCCAAGATCTTATATAATAAGGCAATTATTTTGGAATTATTAAGATTTAAGAGTCTCAGTAATGTAGAAACTGAATATTCTTTCTATTTTGATAGTATTTACCTTTTTTAACTTTATAAAAATATACCGTGTAAAAAAAATTATATTTAGTAGGTGTTTAAAACTGATCCAATTCAAATAAAATCGAACAACCGAACTAAAAAAACCAATAACCAAATAAACTAAAAACTAAAAAAACCGAAAATCAATGAAATTTTGCAGTTTTTATTTGGTTTGGTTCGGTTTTGATACCAAAAACTTGAATTAAACCGAACCGAACCGATAAATGTAAATAACCTGCCACAAACTTAACCTAACCCTAATACTCATTCTCTCCCTCTTTCCCACTCATTCACACCACACACACACACATTGGCGTTGCCACTCTCCTCTCTTGTCATAGCCTAGCAATCGTCGTTCTCAGTCTCTCTCCACGTCTTTCTCAGTCTCTCTCTCCGCTTTGTTCTCATTCTTTCTCTCCGCGGCTCACTGGCTCACTGCTTCTCTCAACTTCGTCGTTCTCAGTCTCTGTGTGTCGTTCTCTCTGCCATTGCCGTGGTGCACCCGCTTCATTCTTGCTCCTCAATCCCGTCATTCTCAGTAGGCAGCAGTGGCGTGGTTCTCAGAGTCGGCGTCATCATCGTTGTCAGCGTTGTGCCGCGATGGTGTTCCAATGGAGCCTCAGCCTCAGGTATTAATATGATTCATTGATTTCAATTTTATTTTTGTTCGGTTTTTTTTTCTCTATATTTTTTGTTCTATTTATTAGGGTTTTATTTTTTCAATTATGTTTTGAATTTTTGTTTCTATTATTCTAATTCTTGATGTTCTGTTTGTAAATTTGTTATGATTTTGATTTTTTAAATTCTATTTTTTTTGTTTTGTTATCATTTTGAGTTTTGAAGATTTTTATGATTCTGTTATAATTTCACTGTTTTGAATGGATTTGCTTTTTCAGAGCTTGGAATCACCTAGCAAGAAGGAGAGAAAAGGTGGAAGAAATGGAAGAGCTAGAATCAATTAGCACTTTTGATTATGTTGATTCTGATTTTGTTGAATTTGTTCTATTCTGATTTGTTTTGTTCTAATTTTATTTGTTCTTTCTGATTCAATTTGGTTGTATTTCTGATTCAGTTGGGTTCTATTTCTGATTTGTCTCTTACATTTTTTTGCTTCTTTATTTTTTCTGAGTAAGGTTGATTATTGTTCCACCAACTTATGCTTTTTTTGCAAAATTGTTAATGATTTTAATTTGTTGTGCTTCTGCTATTTTGTTAGTGATTTCTGCAAATTTGGTAGGGATTTCTGAGTCAGGTTGATTATTCTGAGTGACTATGAAATAGTATACCAGGTTTTTGTTTGAATTAATAATTAAAAAAATTGAACAAACCGAACCAAACTAAACCGATTTCAATTGGTTTGGTTTGGCTCGGATGATTTTGATAAAAATCGAACCAAACCAAGCCGCAGTTTTAATAAACGATTGGATCGGATGACTTTTTTGTAAATAACCGAACCAAACCGCACCGCGATCACCCCTAATATTTAGAGTGACATTATTAAAAATGAGAGTAAAATTATTATTTTCCTATAATAATGTGTTTTTTATGAGGAACAGGGCCTGAGGCCCAAAAATAGCAAAAATATTAAACTAAGATATTTCTAGTAAAAATAACTCCAGCTTCATCTTCTCTAATCCGTCTAACCACCATCGGAGAAGCATCCTTACCACCGCCACCACCAGCACCTGAGCCGACTTATCTGTTAGTGTAGCACCTTCTTCGCTTTATGGTGCGCTTCGAGCGTGGGAGTTAGCTGCACCCACAAATGATATAAATACTACTGTTGCATTAGCTTTACTTACATCAGTAGCATATTTCTATGCGGGTCTTTCGAAAAAGGATTAGCTTATTTTGGTAAATACATCCAACCAACTCCAATCCTTCTACCAATTAACATCTTAGAAGATTTCACAAAACCCCTATCGCTTAGCTTTCGACTTTTCGGAAATATATTAGCTGATGAATTAGTAGTTGTTGTTCTTGTTTCTTTAGTACCCTTAGTAGTTCCTATACCTGTCATCGCAAAAAACAAAAAACCCAGAAATATTAAGTGATTAGTCGATATTCAAAATAAAGGATTTAACAGACAATTGAAAAAATAGATGGTTGAATAAAAATAATTTCTTTCAAGTTCTATTTATTTTGAGGGCAATATGAATATTCTATTATGTTCCATCAACACATTAAAAAGACTATATGAGATATCTTCCGTGGAAGTAGGTCAACATCTCTATTGGCAATTAGGGGGGTTCCAAGTGCATGCCCAAGTACTTATAACTTCTTGGGTCGTAATTGCTATCTTATTGGTTTCAGCCATTTTAGTTGTTAGAAATCCGCAAACCATTCCCACTTTTGGTCAGAATTTCTTTGAATATGTCCTCGAATTCATTCGAGATGTAAGCAAAATTCCTTGGGGTTATCCTGCACTTGGAGAAGAAGTAGAAAAAGGAATAAATATAGTGATAATTTGATTCTTCGTCGCCGTAATAAATAGTAGAATAGAGAAAATAGAATTTGTTTCTCCCTCTTTACAAAAAATCAATTTCTTTCCATTTTATATTTATTTTTACCATTTTCAAAAATCCTTGCTTCAATTAAAGATTTACTTCAAAACTTTCAAGTTGTTACTTGCTTATTAAGAAAGGATCAAACTTTAAATTTTAAAATCATATCTTTTAATTTCTTGATAGTCAAGTAATCAACTTTAATTTTAAATTTTTTTTTCTAAATTGATTTTCAATCAAATCTTTTCAAACATATCTTTTCAATCACATCTTTTTCAAAATTAATTTTTCAATCATATCTTTTTCTAATTTCAAAATCTTTTTCAAATATCACTTTATTTCTTTCCCAATCTTAGTTTTCGAAAATCTCAATCAAATTTTCAAATTTCTTTTTAAAATCTTTTAATTAATTTCGAAAATTTTTCCCCTCTTCTCACATCCTTCTATTTAAGGGACTAACACTCCTCCTCAAGGTGCAATTCGAACTCTATCCCTCTTGATAAGTTCGAATTCTCTCATCTCTATCCCCTCCTTCTATTCTTCTTTTCCTCTGACACCTCAAGGAATCTCTATACTGTGACATAGAGGATTCTATACTTTTTTGTTCACTTCTCTTTCATATGAGCAGGAGCAAAGATAAAAGCATTCTTGTTGAAGCTGATCCTGAACCTGAAAGGACCTTGAAGAGAAAGCTAAGAGAAGCTAAAGAATATCTCTCTTTAGAGGGCCTAACAGAGCTTTTCAAGGAAGAAGAAACTATGGCAGCCGAAAACAACAATGCCAACAATACACGGAAGGTGCTTGGTGACTTTACTGCACCTACTCTTGATTTCTATGGGAGAAGCATCTCTATCCCTGCCATTGGAGCAAACAACTTTGAGCTTAAGCCTCAATTAGTTTCTCTAATGCAACAGAATTGCAAGTTTTATGGACTTCCATTGGAAGATCCTCATCAGTTCTTAGCTTAGTTCTTGCAAATCTGTGACACTGTCAAGACCAATGGGGTTGACCCTGAAGTCTACAGACTTATGCTCTTTTCTTTTGCTGTAAGAGACAGAGCTAGAACATGGTTGGATTCACAACCTAAGGAGAGCCTGAACTCTTGGGAAAAGCTAGTCAATGCCTTCTTGGCAAAGTTCTTTCCACCTCAAAAATTGAGTAAGCTTAGAGTGGAAGTCCAAACCTTTAGACAGAAGGATGGTGAGTCCCTCTATGAAGCTTGGGAGAGATACAAGAAATTGATTAGAAGGTGCCCTTCTGACATGCTTTCAGAATGGAGCATCAAAAGAATCTTCTATGATGGTCTGTCTGAACTATCCAAGATGTCATTGGATAGCTCTGTTGGAGGATCTCTTCATCTGAAGAAGACGCCTGCAGAAGCTCAGGAACTCATTGAAATGGTTGCAAATAACCAATTCATGTATACTTCTAAAAGGAATCCTGTGAATAATGGGACAGCTCAGAAGAAAAGAGTTCTTGAGATTGATACTCTGAATGCCATATTGGCTCAGAATAAAATATTGACCCAACAAGTCAATATGATTTCTCAGAGTCTGTCTGAAATGCAAGCAGCAACAGGCAGTACTAAGGAAGCTTCCTCTGAAGAAGAAACTTATGATCCTGAGAACCCAGCAATGGAAGAGGTGAATTACATGGGAAAACCCTATGGAAACACCTATAATCCTTCATGGAGAAATCATCTAAATCTCTCATGGAAGGATCAACAGAGACCTCAACAAGGTTTTAACAACAATAATGGTGGAAGAAACAGGTTTAGCAATAGCAAGCCTTTTCCATCATCTTCTCAGCAACAGACAGAGCATCCTAAGCAGGACTCCCCTGACTTAGCAACTATAGTCTCTGATTTAATCAAAACCACTCAAAGTTTCATTACTGAAACAAGGTCCTCCATTAAAAACTTGGAGGCACAATTGGGTCAGCTGAGTAAGAAAATTACTGAACTCCCTCCTAGCACTCTCCCAAGCAATACAGAAGAGAATCCCAAAAGAGAGTACAAGGCCATAACCACATCTCACATGGCCGAACATGGAGAGGAGGAAGAGGCAGTGGTTCCCACTGAGGAAGACCTCAATGGACATCCACTGGCCTCCATGGAGTTCCCTGATGAGGAACCATGGGAATCTGAGGCTCACACTGAGACCATAGAGATTCCATTGAATTTACTCTTGCCATTCATGAGCTCTGATGAGTATTCTTCCTCTGAAGAGGATGAAGATGTTACTGAAGAGAAAGTTGCTAAGTACCTTGGAGTAATCATGAAGCTAAATGCCAGGTTGTTTGGTAATGAGACTTGGGAGGATGAACCTCCATTGCTCATTAAAGAACTGGATGACTTGACTAGGCAGAGATTACCTCTGAAGAGACAAGACCCTAGAAAATTCTCAATCCTTTGTACCATAGGCACCATGACCTTTGAGAAGGCTCTGTGTGACCTAGGGTCAAGCATAAACCTTATGCCTCT
>NC_029785.2:53871246-53907941 GCF_000816755.2 Arachis ipaensis
TTGTGTTTAAAGCTCAAGGATATCCCTCTGTAACCATGGAGAGGAAGCATGAAGAGCTTCTCTCAATACAGAGTCAAACAGAGCCCCCACAGTCAAACTTTAAGTTTGGTGTTGGGAGGCCACAACCAAACTCTAAGTTTGGTGTTGGGAGGTTCTAACAATGCTCTGAACATTTGTGAGGCTCCATGAGAGCCCACTGTCAAGCTATTGACATTAAAGAAGCGCTTGTTGGGAGGCAACCCAATTTTTACTTATCTATATTAAATTTCTATTTTCTATTGTTATTTTATGTTTTTTGTAGGTTGATGATCATGTGAAGTCACAAAAACAATTGAAAAAGCAAAAACAAAGTGAAAAACAGAATGAAAATAGAACACCCTGGAGGAGAAACTTACTGGCGTTTAAACGCCAGTAAAGGTAGCAGAATGGGCATTTAACGCCCAGTCTGGCACCATTCTGGGCGTTAAACACCAGAAATGGGCAGCAGCCTGGCGTTTAACGCCAGGATTGGCAGCAAGGGGCATTTTGCACGCCACTTGGTGCAGGGATGAGATATCCTTGACACCTCAGGATCTGTGGACCCTACAGAATCCCCACCTACCCCACCACTCTCTCTCTTCTTCACCCATTCACCAATCACCTCAATACCTCTTCCCCAAAAACCCCTCACCTATCAAATCCCACCATTCTCTTTACCACTCACATCCATCCATCATAAAACCCCACCTACCTCACCATTCAAATTCAAACCACTTTCCCTCCCAAACCCACCCTCTATAGCCGAACTATACACACCCTTTTCACCCCTATATAAACCCATCTTCACTCCTTCATTTTCACACAACCTAAACACCACTTCTCCCCCTTGGCCGAAACACATAGCCCACTCTATCTCCTCTATTTCTTCTTCTACTACTCTCTTCTTTCTTCTTTTGCTCGAGGACGAGCAACCTTCTAAGTTTAGTGTGGTAAAAGATAAAGCTTTTTGTTTTTCCATAACCATTTATGGCACCAAAAGCCGGAGAAACTTCTAGAAAGAGGAAAGGGAAGGCAAAAGCTTCCACCTCCGAGTCATGGAAGATGGAGAGATTCCTCTCAAAGGTGCATCAAGACCACTTCTATGAAGTTGTGGCCAAGAAGAAAGTGATCCCCGAGGTCCCTTTCAAACTCAAAAAGAATGAGTATTCGGAGATCCGACATGAGATCTGAAGAAGAGGTTGGGAAGTTCTCACCAACCCCATTCAACAAGTCGGAATCTTAATGGTTCATGAGTTCTATGCCAATGCATGGATCACCAAGAACCATGATCAAAGTGTGAACCCGGACCCTAAGAATTGGCTTACAATGGTTTGGGGGAATTACTTAGATTTTAGTCCAGAAAATGTAAGGTTGGCATTCAACTTGCCTATGATGCAAGGAGATGCACACCCCTACACTAGAAGGGTCAACTTTGATCAAAGGTTGGACCAAGTCCTCATGGACATATGTGAAGAGGGCGCTCAATGGAAGAGAGATTCAAGAGGGAAGTCGGTTCAACTAAGAAGGCATGACCTCAAGCCTGTGGCTAGGGGATGGTTGGAGTTCATCCAACGCTCAATCATTCCCACTAGCAACTGGTCTGAAGCTACTATAGACCGGGCTATCATGATCCATAGCATCATGATTGGAGAGGAAGTGGAAGTTCATGAGGTTATATCCCAAGAACTCTACAAAGTGGCAGACAAGTCCTCTCCTTTGGCAAGGTTAGCCTTTCCTCATCTCATTTTTCACCTTTGCAATTCGGTTGGAATTGACATAGAGGGAGACATTCTCATTGATGAGGACAAGCCCATCACTAAGAAAAGGATGGAGCAAACAAGAGAACCTCATCAAGAGCATGAGGAAATTCATCATCATGAAATCCCTGAGATACCTCAAGGGATGCATCTTCCTCTACAAAACTATTGGGAGCAAATCAATACCTCCCTAGGAGAATTAAGTTCCAACATGGGACAACTAAGGATGGAGCACCAAGAGCATTCCATCCTCCTCCATGAAATCAGAGAAGATCAAAGAACCATGAGAGAGGAGCAAAAAAGGCAAGGAAGAGACATTGAGGAACTCAAGCACTCCATAAGATCTTCAAGAGGAAGAACAAGCCGCCATCACTAAGGTGGACCCGTTCTTTAACTTCCTTGTTCTTTATTTTCTTGTTTCTCGAAAATTATGCTTTATGTTTATCTATGTTTGTGTCTTTATTACATGATCATTAGTGTCTATGCCTTAAAGCTATGAAAATGAATCCATCACCTTTCTTAAATGAAAAATGTTTTTAATTGAAAAAGAAAAAGAAGTGCATGAATTTCAAATTTTAAAACAGTTTAATTATCTTGATGTGGTGGCAATACTATTATTTTTTTGAATGAATGCTTGAACAGTGCATATTTTTTAATTTAATTGTTTATGAATGTTAAAATTGTTGGCTCTTGAAAGAATGAAAGGAAAAGGAGAAATGTTATCTGATGATCTGAAAAATCATAAAATTGATTCTTGAAGCAAGAAAAAGCAGTGAAAAGCTTACGAAAAAAAAGAGAAAAAGAAAAAGAAAAGCAAGCAGAAAAAGCCAATACCCCTTTAAACCAAAAGGCAAGGGTGATAAAGAGGATCCAAGGCTTTGAGCATCAGTGGATAGGAGGGCCCACAGGAATAAAATCCTGGCCTAAGCGGCTAAACTAAGCTGTCCCTAACCATGTGCTTGTGGCGTGAAGGTGTCAAGTGAAAACTTGAGACTGAGAGGTTAAAGTCGAGGTCCAAAGCAAAAAGAAGAGTGTGCTTAAGAACCCTGGACACCTCTAATTGGGGACTCTAGCAAAGCTGAGTCACAATCTGAAAAGGTTCACCCAGTTATGTGTCTGTGGCATTTATGTATCTGGTGGTAATACTGGAAAACAAAGTACTTAGGGCCACGGCCAAGACTCATAAATTAGCTGTGTTCAAAAATCAACATACTTAACTAGGAGAGTCAGTAACACTATCTGGATTCTGAGTTCCTATAGATGCCAATCATTCTGAACTTCAAAGGATAAAGTGAGATGCCAAAACTGTTTAGAAGCAAGAAGCTAAAAGCCCCGCTCATCTAATTAATACTGATATTCATAGATGTTTTTGGAATTCATTATACATTTTCTTCTTTTTATCCTATTTGATTTTTAGTTACTTGGGGACAAGCAACAATTTAAGTTTGGTGTTGTGATGAGCGGATAATTTATACGCTTTTTGGCATTGTTTTTAGTATGTTTTTAATATATTTTAATTAGTTTTTATTATATTTTTATTAGTTTTTATTTAAAAATCACTATTCTGGACTTTACTATGAGTTTGTGTGTTTTTCTGTGATTTCAGGTATTTTCTGGCTGAAATTGAGGGACCTGAGCAAAAATCTGATTCAGAGGCTGAAAAAGGACTGCAGATGCTGTTGGATTCTGACCTCCCTATACTCAAAGTGGATTTTCTGGAGTTACAGAAGCCCAATTGGCGCGCTCGCAATTGCGTTGGAAAGTAGACATCCTGGGCTTTCCAGAAATATATAATAGTCCATACTTTGCCCAAGATTTGATGGCCCAAACAGGCGTTCCATGTCAGCTCAAGAATTCTGGCGTTTAACTCCAAAACTGGCACAAAAGCTGGAGTTAAACGCCCAAACTGGCACAAAAGCTGGCGTTTAACTCCAAGAAAAGTCTCTACACATGAAAGCTTCAATGCTCAGCCCAAGCACACACCAAGTGGGCCCGGAAGAAGATTTCTGCATTAATTACCTATTTCTGTAACCCTAGGCTACTAGTTCTCTATAAATAGGACCTTTTGCTATTGTATTTCACACACTTGATATACTTTTGATCTTTGAGAGTCTTATGCATGTTTGGAGGCTGGCCTCATGGCCATGCCTAGACCTTGTTCTTATGTATTTTCAACGGTGGAGTTTCTACACACCATAGATTAAGGTGTGGAGCTCTGCTGTTCCTCATGAATTAATGCAATTACTACTGTTTTTCTATTCAATTCACGCCTACTTATTCTCTAAGATATCACTTGTTCTTCAACTTGATGAATGTGATGATCCGTGACACTCATCATCATTCTCACCTATGAACGTGTACCTGACAACCACCTCCGTTCTACCTTCGATTGAGTGTGTATCTCTTGGGTTTCTAATCTAAGATTAGAACCTTCGTGGTATAGGCTAGAATTAATGGCAGCCATTCCTGAGATCCAGAAAGTCTAAACCTTGTCTGTAGTATTCCGAGTAGGATCTGGGAAGGGATGACTGTGACGAGCTTCAAACTCGTGATTGTGGGGCGTGTGACAGACGCAAAAGGATCAATGGATCCTATTCCGACATGATCGAGAACCGACAGCTGATTAGCCGATGTTGTGACAGAGCATCAGGACCATTTTCACTGAGAGGACGGGATGTAGCCATTGACAACGGTGATGCCCAACATAAAGCTTGCCATGGAAAGAAGTTTGAATGATTGGAAGAAGGCAATAGGAAAGCAGAGGTTCAAGGGGAACAAAGCATCTTCATACGCTTATCTAAAATCCACGAATGAATTACATAAGTATCTCTATCTTTATTTTATGTTTTATTCATCTTTTAATTATCAATCCTCCATCACCATTTGAATCTGCCTGACTGAGATTTACAAGATGACCATAGCTTGCTTCAAGCCGACAATCTCCGTGGGATCGACCTTTACTCACGTAAGGTTTATTACTTGGACGACCCAGTGCGACAAAGTGTGATTCACGTTTGAGAGCTCCAAGTCTTTGGCGCCATTGTTGATGATCACAATTTCGTGCACCACTTCCTTGTTTCTTTTGCCACATTTTTCCCTTCCTTGTGCCACGCTTCTTAGGCTACGTTTTCTTGTTTTCTTCTATTCTTCACCTACAAGTAATCAAAACAACCAATCAAAGTATCACCAAATTCACAAGGTTTATAAATCATTCAAAAACCAATTAAATTTAGCTTAAACCTCATGATTTAGTATCAATTAAAGGGTGGTTGATTAATTCAACAAAACCATGCAATTCCACTCCAAACCACTTACTTACAATGCAAGAAAGTGTATAAAACCTAATGAAACAAGTGAAAAATGCTTGAAAATCTAGTATAATATGACTTGTCATCAGCCTCCTCTTGGATTGAATCTATCTTTTTTCCAGCTTGCAATTGTCTCTCTATAATAGTGGCAATATCTCTTACCAACTGTGTCATGATGGCTTCCAATCTTGCAAAATTGCCACTGTTATCACTTGGTTGTGAAGTCGGGGATGGTGCATGATAAACCCATATTTTATGATATATTTTGTGCTTAATTTGAGTGATTTATTCAATCCTTCACCCACTTATTCATGTTAATTGCATGGTTTTACTTTCCCTTCCTTATTATGTGATGTATGTGAAAAACATGTTTCCTATGCTTTTAAATTAATTATTTTAATCACCTTTAATTCCATTCGATGCCGTGATCAGTGTGTTGAGTAGTTTTCAGATCTTCTAAGGTAGGAATGACTTAAAGGATGGAAAGGAAACAGACAAAAATGGAAGGAAAGCACAAAATGGAGCTTCTGAAGAAACTGGCATCCACGCGATCGCATGGGCGACGTGGACGCATGCCAAGCGCAAAGAAGCAGCGACGCGGCCGCATGACTGATACGACCGTGCGCCTTAAGCAGAATGAATATGACGCGGTCGCATGACTGACGCGACCGCGTGACAAAAAAAGCTCCGAATGACGCGACCGCGTGACCCACGCGGACGCGTGACAGAGGCCACACACCAGAAATTGCAGAAAACGCTCATAGCAAATTCTGAAGCCCTTTTTGGCCCAAATCCAAGTCCAGAAGGCATAGACCAGAGGTTATGAAGTGAGGGAATGCATCCATTCAGAGAGAGCTCGCCACTTTAGTTTAGTTTTCATGATTTAGATTTAGTTTTGAGAGAGGTTCTCTCCTCTCTCTCTTAGGATTAGGATTTAGGACTTCTCTTAGTTTTAAGAGTGACTCTCAATCCCAGGTTTAATGCTTCTTTTACTTTAAGCTTCCCTTTTACTTTTATTCATGCCATTATTTCAGAGGATTATTTACTTTTATAATTTAATTTATGAATTCTTCCATGTTACAGATTACTATTTTGAATTAATGTTATTTGAGGTATTTCAGTTTATGATTGCTTTAGTTTATTTATTAGTTGCAATTATTCCCATCTGAGGATAGTTTTATTCCAGCAATTTTACTCTTTTCCCTTTTGGTCCTGGTTAAGAAATCAGTAACTCAGGAGTTATCTTAGCTCAATATAATTGATAACTGTTATCTTTGCTAATTGAACTGAACTTCAATAATCCTAATCTTTTCTTAGGAAATAATAGGATTCGAAGGTCAAAATAATTAGTCCCTTAACTTTCCTTTGCTTTAGCAAAGGTTGACTAAGTGGAATTAAGATTTAACTTTCATTGTTGTTGATAAGGATAACTAATTTTGGACTTCCAATTTCTCATACCTTGCCAAAAGTTTGCTTTACAGTATTTATTTATTTTAATTGCCATTTAAATTATTTGTCATATTTATTCCTTACTCTCAACCCCGATTTATAATCTTCATAGCCAATAATAAGAACATACTTCCCTGCAGTTCCTTGAGAAGACGACCCGAGGTTTGAATACTTCGGTTAACAATTTAAAAAGGGGTTTGTTACTTGTGACAACCAAAATGTTTGTAAGAAAGGTTGATCGCTTGGTTTAGTAACTATACTTGCAACGAGTATTTACCATAACTTCTAAACCATCAATCTTCCGCTCTTTCAGTGCATTTTGAGGATGGTTATTGTATGGTTGTTGGTTTGAGTGGTAGGGTGCATTATGTGAATTGTGGTAAGGTCTATTGTTGCTTGATTGATGGTTGGGGTTGTGGTTGTTATACTGGTTAGAGAGGTAAGGTTTGTGGGCTTGGGTATGGTTTTGTTGATTTCTCCGCCCAAAATTTGGGTGGTTTTTGAACCTGAATTGTAGGTTTTAGCATTAGAATCATATGATTGTCTGGATGAATTATTCACATAATTGGTTTACTCCCATTCACATTCAACTTTTGGGTTGTCTTCTTCTAGCATAGGTGCTTGAGCATGGATAGCTGAGACTTGATTCTTTTCCATTTGCTTGGTTAGAGCTGCTAGTTGAGCTGTGATCATCTTGTTTTGAGCCAGCAGAGCATCCATAGAGTTGAGCTTCATTACTCCTCTTCTTAGGTTTCTATCAGAGGCATAGAAGTACTCATTGTTGGCCACAGTTTCTATGATGTCTATGGCTTCTTCGATTGTCTTTTTCTTGTTAAGAGAGCCTCCTGAAGAGTGATCTAAAGCCTTCTTTGGTTCTTGTGTCAAGCCTTCATAGAAAATGTGCAGTTGTACATATTCATTGAACATGTCCGAAGGACATTTTCTTGTCAATTCTTTGTATCTCTCCAATGCTTCATAGAGAGTTTCCCCATCTTGTTGTCTAAAGGTTTGCACCTCATCCCCCAACCTGTTAACTCTTTGGGGAGGTTGAAATCTTGCCAAGAACTTATTCACCACCTCTTCCCAAGTTGTCAAACTCTCCTTTGCAAATGATTCTAACCACTTTCATGCTTTATCCCTAAGAGAAAAGGGGAATAAAAGCAGCTTATAGGTGTCCGGGTGAACACCATTAGCCTTCACAGTGTCACAAATTCTCAAAACTATGGTTAGATGTTGGTTTGGATCTTCTTGAGCATTTCCTCCAAAAGAACAGTTGTTTTGAAGAAGAGTGATTAGCTGTGGTTTGAGCTCAAAATTGTTGGCATGTATGTTGGGTCTCAAGATGCTGCTCCCACAATTCCCAGGATTGGGATTGATGTAAGAGCCTAACACTCTCCTCTCTTGTGGGGGAGCATGGTTGCCAACTGCTTCTTCATGATGATTGTGCACTTCACCTTCCATGTTTTGGGTTGGATTCTTTTCTTCTTCTTCTTCTTCACTAACTATCCTTTTGCCTCTTGCCACTGCTTCTCTTTTCAATCTCAAGAATGTTCTTTCTAGTTCAGAGTCGTAGGAGGTTACAGCTCCTCTTCTTCCTGTCATACACAACACAAACACAATCTAAAACAAGAGTTATCACCCTTTTTGGAAGAAGGGTGGGTAAGTCAAATTTGATTGATGCAAAGCATCAAACTGTTAGTGTGCTTCTTGTTAGAGTGGATATATATACAATGAACAGTTAAGAATTCAAATATTAAACAAAATGAATAAAGTAAACACTGAAATTAAAGAGACTAATAAAACAAAAAAATGCTTAATCTAAAAATACTCATCAACTTAATCATTGTCAATTCAAAATCAATCCTTGGCAACAGTGCCATAAAACTTAATGATCGGATTTCACTCACTATATAATGAATCCATTCTTTGGCAAGCGCACCAAATTATCATCAAGTAATAACTCACTTTGAGTGAGGTCAAATTCCACAGAGATTGATTGATTGAGCAACTTTAGTTAATGGGTGAATTTAGTCAAGCTGATCAATAGAAATTGTTGAGTGCAAAATTCTTAGATAGCAAAAATAGAAATGACTCAAAAGTAAAGGAAAGCAATAAGGTACAGAAAAGTAAATAACAGAATTGTAAAGTGTTGAAACATAAATGACTAAATTGTAAATGGGGAATGGGTAATAGCAGAAATTAAGAAAGCTATAAAGAATAGGGAAGATAAGAATAGGGAAGATTCATTGGAATTAGGAGATTTGCTCTCTTTGGATTAAATCTAGATCATCTCATCTTTAATCATACAACTCATTGACCTCTTGGCAATCATGATTGATTGAACCTCAATCCCTTGGTGCTTCAATCTCTTAAATCTTGATAATCAGCTAATTCCTTGGTCTAATTGCTCATGAAGAGAGATATGCTTGGTCCCTGATTATACCACACATCCTCATAGATCCAAATAGTGGGTAGATTTCATGTCACCATATCCAATCCCAAAACCCAGATCTACTCAAATGTGAGAAGGGATTTCAAGCATGGTTTCATGTTTCCTTTTCCAAGGTTCCCATGAAACCCATTTTGCATTCATCTTCTTTTCCAAGATGATTGAACACTAATCATGAAGAACGAAATTCCTCTTCTAGCAATCAAAGAGAAGATGAAGAGAAGAAGAAATTCACTTATCATTAATTCATCAAGTGCAATAGAGCTCTATCTCCCAATGAGAGGGAGTTTAGCTACTCATAGCTTAGAGAAAAGTATAAGAGATGGAAGAAAATGAAGTGAAGTGTAAAAGTAAAACTAAAGCTAAAACTACCAATCCAACTCTCTAACTTTCTAACCCCCTTTTCAGTACTCTTAGGGGGTATTTATACTACTCATATCACTAAAAAATAAAAATTACAAAAAGAGAAAGAAAATTATAATTGAAAAGAAAAGGAAAACTCTAATAAAATGAACCATGTGCCTGGCATGTGACTGGCGTGCCACGCCCAGCTCCTTATCTTGGCTTGGCGAGCCACGCCTAGCTTCCAAGTGGCACGCCCTTCTCATGCAGCTAGCTTGGCGTGCCACGACTTCAAGCTCAAGTGGCATGCCCATTGTATTTCTTTCACTTTGCTCTCTGGACTTGATAGCCATCATGCCACACCCATCAATTGGTGTGCCACACCCACTCAATTTGTTGGCGTTTGCACCAAGTGGCACGCCCAGCTTCTCTTTCTTGTTTCCTTCTTCTTCTGATGCTATTTTCACCTGAAATTCAAAAAAAACTCATTTCAAAGCAATGTACCATAAAATTCATCATTTAGTCCATGAATTTGCATTAGTTGAATAAGATTTTACTATTTCTATGGTCTTTTTAGATAAGAGAAAGAGGTAGATGATGCAAGTAATCAACGCGCACGCGTGAGTGGAGAGAAAGGAAGGTGACGCATACGCGTAAAGCACGCGCACGCGTGTGGTGAAATTGTGCTAAATGCACAATTTCAGCACCCCTGGTACACAACTCTCTGGTTTTTGTACTGCAGCAGCAGCACCCTCCCCGACGCGTACATGTCAGTCACACGCACGCATGGGAGTCCCTCTTTTTTTTTTAGAAACATAAAAAAAGGATTTAAAATTCTTCCTAAACTATATACAACTCCAAACTAACCAAAATTCAAAATTAAAAAAATCTTTAAGTTTTTGAGAAAATTTTCAAATACTATACTAACAAACTCAAACAAAACTTCCAATTCAAATAAAATGCAATTCAAAACAACTAACCTACAACCTAGGGCATCAATTTAATTAGAAAAACTAGCAACTAAAACAATATATACAAGAATGTAAAGAGAAAGAAAAATACCTAACAATGGGAACTCAATTCATTCATTAATTATATCTACAAGAGAAATGGAAAGAGTTTACCATGGTAGGGTATCTTCCACCTAGCACTTTTATTTAAAGTCCATAAGTTGGACAATTGGTGGGGGTCCTTGCTATGGTGGCTTATGCTTGAACTCTTCCTTGAATCCCCATCAATGCTTGCATATCCAATGTCCACCGGGATCCCAAATTAGGCACACAAAGCCTTCAAACAAGTTTAAACAAGTGATAAGGCCCCAAAGCTATTGATTGTCGAAGTGGATTCTGGGGTCCCAAACCTTGTTTTTGCACCCGTCTTCCTGTTGACTACCATAGTTCAATTTGGGTTACAAGACTTGTGAATTCTCATTGAAGCACCAAACTCTCCTAGATCCTCTCAATTGAGTACTACACTATCCCTTGCACTTAGATTTTGGTGATTCAACCATAGTGAACCTTGAATTGTGGTGCCTACCACTAACCAACCCTTTCTTGCTTTCCATTCCACAAAGAGCTTGAAGCTGGCCATCCGTTTCAAGAAAACCATATTCAAGTGGGATTACAAAGCTTAGAGATAAGAGATTTACCCACTTGAATGAAAGAATGTATGGTTGCTTAGTGAGGGAGGCTTCCAATGGAATTGTAATTTGCACTCCCTTGTGCTCTTCTTTGACTACCTCTACCTCTTGACAAGCATCTTCCATTTCCACTTCTTAAGAAGGTTCTTCACATTCAATCACTTCCTTACCAACCTTTTCTAACTCTTCTCCATCCTTCATGTCACAACTCAGAGGTAATGTGGAATTTATCTCAATATCAACCTCAATTTTAATGGAAGAAGACTCCTCAAATACAAAAGGAGCATGCGTTGGTGTGGAATCATCATCAAGATGCGGATTTGTTGTTTGTTCACCTTCTTCCAATTCTTCGTCATTCACCATATACCTTGGAGGTTGTGCACCCTCCTTAACATCGCTTTCAAGCTCAATGGAAGAAGGTTCAATAGGATCAGAGAGGTGATTTGTTAGTGTGGACAATAACTTATCAATGATTGAGTCCGATTCTTGATCAACCTCCCCTAATTCTTCAACCATTCCTTCCGGCTCAATTATCTCAACTTTCTCCTCTTGTTGCAATTCTTACTTTAACTACTCTTCTTCACCTTGAAGCTCCAAATTCAATCCCTCACTATGCTCTTTGGTTGATCCTCCAAATTCGTCAATGGGAGTTTCTTGATTGTATGAACGTAGTTGGGAGGCTATGCGGTTAACAGCTTCAGTCATAGCAGCCAACATGGTTTCTAACCTTTTTAGCTCCTTTTGATCTTCTTCTTCTTGCTTTTAAAGGCGGGAATATAGATCTTTTTGTTCTTGCATTAAGGGTTTGAGAAATTCATCCAATGAGGGCGATGGTTGAAGAAAGGGTTCATTGTTTGGAGGGAAGGTATCATAACTGGAAGGTGATTCATCTTGGTGAAAGTATGGAGGTGGTGTGTATGAAAGTTGTGGTTCTTGTGAATATTCATATTGAAATGGTGGTGACTCGAAGTATGGTTCACATGGTTGTTGGTATGGTAGATAGAGGTTAGGATCATATGGAGATGAATGGTGGTATGGGGTGATGAACGGATTTTTGCTAGTAAAGAATTCACAATAAATTCCCGTTGCAAGTATAGTTTCTAAACCAACAATAATCCTTTCATACAAAAATTTAGTTGTCACTAAAACAAACCCAATAAAATTAAACCGAAGTATTTAAACCTCGGGTCGTCTCTCAAGGAATTGCAGGGAGGTGTGTTACTTATAATTCGTTATGAGATTGTATCTTTTTGGGTTTTTTGAAATAAGGAACAAGGAAAGTAAATGACAAGAAAGTAAACTAATAGCTAAGAAAGCTCTTGGCAAGGTATGAGAATTAAAAGTCCTATCCTAGCTATCCTTATCAATTGTGACATCAATTGTCCATTGCTCCCACTTAGTTCACCTCTAACTATGAAGGAAAGTCAAGTGGATGAATCAATTTGATTCCTCAAGTCCTAGTCAACTCCTAAGGAAAGACTAGCTTTAGAGGGATCCAAATCAACTAGCAACTTTCAATTATCAATTAACAAAGGAGTTTGATAACTCAAGAGTCTCCAATTACTCAACCAAAGCCAAGAGGAGAGAAATCTACACTAAAATCCAATCAAGCATTTTATCAAACACTTGGAAGGCACAATCTAAAAACATAGAAAACTAATAAGAGAATGTAAATACTAAAACCAACAATTGCAAAATCAATGATAACAAATAATAGAAGAAGCAATAAACATAAAATACCTCAAATTGCATTAAAAGGGAAATCAAGTCTAACATGAGAATTCATAAACTAAAATAGCAACATAAAGTAATCAACAAGGGAAATAAATAAACTAGAATGCCAGAACAAATAAAAGTAGGAGAGAAAACTAAATTAAACTAAGGTAGAAATCTGAAATTGAGAAGAACTAAAAGGAACCCTAAAACCTAGAGAGAAGATAGAGCCTCTCTCTCTAGAAAACTACATCTAAAACCTAAAATTATGTGAATGAATGTTGTATGATTGATTCGTCCACTCTGCAGCCTCTAATATGTGTTTTCGGGCTTGGAACTGGGCTAAAAGGAGCCCAGAAATTGCCCCAGCGTCTTCTGCAATTTCTGCACGTGGTGCCCGTCACGCGTACGCGTAATGCACGTGTGCACGTCGATGAACTTTTGCAAGGTCACGCATACGCGTGATGCACGCGTGCGCGTCGCTTAACTGCATGGCAACTATGGCAAATTGCATTTCATTTTGAAGCCTCGGATGTTAGCTTTCCAACGCAACTGGAATCGCCTCATTTGGACCTCTGTATAGCTCAAGTTATGATCGATTTAGTATGAAGAGGTCAGGCTTGACAGCTTAGCAATTCCTTCAATTTCTTGTATTCCTTCCACTTTTGCATGCTTCCTTTCCATTCTCTAAGCCATTCCTGCCCTATAAACCCTGAAAACACTTAACAAACGTATGACGGCATCGAATGGTAATAAGAGAGGATTAAAATTAGCAAATCTAAGGCCAAAGAAGCATGTTTTCAATCATAGCACAAAATTAGGAAGGAAAATGTAAAACATGCGAATTATATGAATAAGTGTGAGTTTAGTGGATAAAATCCATTCAATTAAGCATAAAATGTACCACGAAATAGTGGTGCATCATAAGGCTTGGGAGTAAGGTTGTTGAGGGCTATGTTGAGGGAAGGGGTCATATGCATGTGGTGGTTGTGGTTGACAACCACAATGAGGGTCACCACATCCATTAGGTTAGTAAGCATTAGGAGTTGGATTGTACCCATAAGAAACTGGAGGAGGTTGTTGCCAAGAAGGTTGTTTATATGCTGGAGGCTCCTCCCATCTTTGATTTCCAAACCCTTGATGAAAATTCTCATTGAAGCTTCCATTTCCTACAACATAGTTAGAACCAAACTCATAGCCAAAGTGGTGAGAATTCATAGTAGCAGTAGAAAATAAAAACAAAACCAATAAGAAACAAAGAAAACCAAATCCTAAAACTAGCAAAAACTAGCAAACAAACCAAAAATCAAGTTATTCACAATAATAACATATAAATGATAACTAATAACAAGCACACATTGCAATTCCCCGATAACGGCGCCAAAAACTTGAAAGAAGGTTATCGTCGGCTTAGAATTTCTTCTCAATAAAAGAAATCTCTTCATTGCAAGTATAGTTCCAAACCGACAAACAACCCTCAATCAAAGTTTAATTTTGTTTGTCACAAGTGCAAACCAAGAAAAATACCAAGAGTATTAGATCTCGGATCGTCTCTCAAAGGAATTACAGTGAGGTATGCACATTATTGGTTATGAGGTTCAAGGGGGTTTCTATATAAGAGGACAAGAATTTAAATGACAAGAAAATTAAAGTAGACAATAAAGTAAATCAACAACGAAAGATAACAATTACTAAAAAGAAGCATTCATGGCAAGGATTGAGAATCTAGGTTTTCTATCCTAGTCATTAATCATAACACAATAATAAGCAAGAGATAATCCTATTTCGTTATCTCCAACATCGGGAAAAAATCAAATAAGACTAGTTAATCTCAATCCATAAGTCCTAATCCACTTACTAATTGAATTAGCAAAAGATTAGCGTCAATAGAAATAATATTAACTAACAACTCTAGATCACTAACATGAGTTGGGTATTAATAACTCAAGAGCACCTAATTTCTCTTTCCAAGCCAAGAATGCACAAAATCTACTCTAAAGCCTAACCAAGCATTTTGTCAAACACTTGGAAGGCATAAAAGGAAAGCATGGTAAAATAACAAGAAACATAAATTCTACAACTACCCAATACAAGAAAATAACAACAATAACTCAATTAAGCATTAAAAGAATATAAAACATAAAATTGCACTAAAGAAAAGTGAAATTAACAAGAGTTCATATAACATAAAAAGTGGTAAAATAAAGGAAATAACAAGAGAAACTAAGAAGATTGAAGCAAATCAACAAGGAAAAGTAAAGGAAAATAAATGAAAACAAGTAATTAAACCTAAACCTAAGAGAAGACTAAACTAAGAACCCTAATTTCTAGAGAGAAGATGGAGCTTCTCTCTCTAGAACTAACCTAAGGCATGTTTCCTACACTACTATAATTGCTCCCCCTTTGTTCCCTCTTGAATTCTGCATCAAATAGCTTCAGAAATGAGTTGGATTTGGACCTGGATGGCTCAGAAATTGCCCCCAGCGTATTCACTTTAACGAGGTCACGTGATCAATGTCGCGCGTACGCGTGGGTGACGTGTGCGCGTCGCTGGGCAAAATTCCTTCTCCCACGTACGCGTAAATGACGCGTGTGCGTGGCCTTGAATTCAGCAAATCCTCATTTCTTCATGAATTCTCCACTTTGAATGGATGTGAAATGCTTTTAATTGACCAAAATTTTAATTTTTGCATGATTGAGGTTCTTTATCCAATAGTACAAGATTAATACAATTTTAAGCTCCTTGATTCTATATAATCCAAGAATGTTAATTTGGGATGTTTATTTGGGTTTGAGTTATATTAGGAACGATTTTCGATTCTTGAAATCAATCTTGTGCTATTGATTATAGGAAGTACATTAGTGTTGAACTTGTTCCTCATGCTTGCACTTTATTGTTATAATTTATTGTTGACTTGTGCTGAATTTTTGTTAATTGGTATGCTATTTGCAGACATGACGACAAGTAGAGGTGCTGAGGATCATGCTGCTGGTCGTGCCCATAGCTGTGGTCGGGGTAGAGGGAGGGTTTCTTTCGACACCCCCATGACTTCTGGATCCTTTCCCTCTACTCCAACCGCTCCGGTGACGCCATAGGTTGCGGGTTTAGTAGACTAGCCATTTATCATGGAACCTAACTCCAACTATGTGCCTCCATCTACGGCAACACTGCCTCCTACCGCTCAGCAGCCCGCATCCATGGTGACGCCGCCTCCAGCGATGGATGTCGCGGCCCGGAGTCCATCATCAAACCTTTGAATACCTTCAAGAAATCTCCCTTGCCTATAAATTTGTAACCATTTTTAACTATGGCACTCAACAAGGTCAGATTTCTGCCCAGTTGTGGTACGTGCCATTCATGGAGCAATATACTGGTCCCATCATCTAATTTGATTTTGACTTGTCCTTCACCTACCACTTGAATTAACATGTTGTCTCCTAGTCGAACACTTCCTTCCCAATTTTTATAGAAAATGAAAATGTCTTTGCTAGGTGTCATATGAAATGATGCACTAGAATCCATGATCCACTCGTCTCCGAAGTTACCAGTGAGAGCAAAACCAGTATTACTATCTTCAAAACTATCAATTATTATGCTGGCAGAGTTTTCTTGTTTCTTCTTTCTCTGTAGGCAATTTCTTCTAACATGTCATGATTGGTGACTGATAAACTACAATTTTATGGTTTATTTTGTATTGAAATGAGTGGATTTTATCAACTTATCCTACATTTATTCATTGAAATTGCTTAGTTTTGTCAATTCCTCCTAAATTGTGCTTAAGATTAAAAACATGCTTATTAGGCCCTTAAATTGCTAAATTTAATTCACTTTAATTCCATTCGATATCTTGATATGTTTGTTGAGTGGTTTGATGAGTGGATATTTTATACGCTTTTTGGGGATAATTTCATATAGTTTTGAGTATGTTTTAGTTAGTTTTTAGTTTATTTCCAGTAGTTTTTAGGAAAAATTCATATTTCTGGACTTTACTATGAGTTGTGTGTTTTTCTGTAATTTCAGGTATTTTTCTGGCTGAAATCAGCACACCATGTGGGCCCCAGAAGTGGATCTCTGCATCATCCATCATAGTCCACTCATATTTTGTAACCCTAGGCTACTGGTTTAGTATTTATTTCTGGAGCTACAGAACTCGAAATGGCGTGCTTTCAATTGCGTTGGAAAGTAGACATCCAGGGATTTCCAGCAATGTATAATAGTTCATACTTTGCACAAGAATAGACGACGTAAACTGGCGTTCAACGCCAGTCCTCTGCCCAATTCTAGCGTCCAGCGCCAGAAAAGGATAAAAAACTGGAGTTGAACGCCCATATAATTGACTTCCTGACTAAGATTTACAAGATAACCATAGATTACTTCAAACCAACAATCTCCGTGGGATTCGACCCTTACTCACGTAAGGTATTACTTGGACGACCCAGTGCACTTGCTGGTTAGTGGTACGCGTTGTGAAAAGTGTGATTCACAATTCGTGCACCATGGTTTCAGGCTTAGAAGGCAAGGATGGCTTGAAGAAGCGAAGAAAAAGCATGCAAAAGTTGAGAATTCATGAAGAAATGAAGTTTGGAGCATCTCATGGTTGTGCGTTCGTATGAATCTCAAGTTATGTGTACACATGCCTCATGCGTACGTATTTTTGGAAATTTGCAATTTTGCGTGTATGCATGCCTCATGCGTACGAATGACTGCCAGCACATGATTTTACTTAAGTGAATACGTGGGTCGCGATTTCAGGCCTTTTCAAGCCCATTCCAACTCATTTCTGAAGTATTTCATGCCAAACTCAAGGAAGATCAAGGGGGGGAGCAATGAGGATAGTTTTAGTTTATGTTTAAGGTAGATTTCTAGAAATAGAAGCTCCCTCTTCTCTCTAGATTTCAGGGTTTCTTAGGTTAAATTGTCCTTAGATTTATGTTTTAATCTTGTTTTAGTTTAGTTTTCTTGACAATTTCTTATTCTAACATCTAAACTTGTTTAGATTTACTTGTTAGTTTCTTTATATTGTCAATTTTAGTTTATGAACTCTTTTGTTTATTTTCCAATTTCCTTTAATGTAATTTAATTTTTTCATGTTATTGTTGCTTATTGAGTAGTTATTATTATTTTCTTGCAATTGGTAGCCAAAGATTTTATTATTCATGCAATTTACCATGCTTTTTCTTTTATATATTCCAAGTGTTTGATAAATTTTCTCTTTTAGTTATTGAGTAGCTTTTCACACTCTTGGCTTGGGATTGAGGATTTGGGTGACCTTGAGTCATTGATGTCCAATATTGATTGGTGATTTAGGGTTGTTAGTTGATTTTGTTTTAACTAATGCTAGTCTTTCACTAAGCTAATTTGTGAATTGTCTAGGATTTGTAGATTAAGATCAATTATGCCTATTTGATTTACCCTCAATGTTAGGGTTAACTAAGTGGGATTAACTATTCATAATTGCCATGTTTGTGGTCAATGACTACAATAGAAAATATTAACCCTTGCCAAGACTCTTTTTGCCATTTGAATTTCCTTTTCATTACTTTAATTGCTTTTCGTTTAATTTCTTGCATGCTTCTTTAAATTCTTGTCATTTAATTTTCTTGTTTATTGCTATCACAACCAACTTTCCCTCATAGCCAATGATACATACACCTCATTGCAATTCCGTGAGAGAATGACTCGGAACTTAAAACTCCCGATTTTTCTTGATTTAAATTGTGACAATCATTTAAATTTTAATTAGGGTCATTTGTTGGTTTGGAACTATACTATTGACGAAGCAATTCTTTTTATGTTTAGCCCTCATCCGTTACAATGGAAGCACTTTACATATTTGTGCTTTCGATATAATAATTTTGATTACTTTTGCTTGAGTTTGTGGACTCTTTTTCTTGACTGTGACCTCTTGTCCTGAACAACCCATCGGCAGGATTGTCTGCATTGGATCAAGATACTAACTTCTTATGACAGAGGTAGTGACGTCAACAAGTTCATAGCTTGATCAATACCTTCGACTTTTATTCTGTCTATAGCAACATCGAATATTATCTGATTGAAGTCATCTATGTGGACTCTCATAGATTTATCTCCTGAATTTTTAAATGTAGAAAATATCTTTCTTTGATACACATTGTTGGACAAGGTCTTGACAAAATATTTTTTATCCAAGGCCTTCCATAATGAATCAACAGTTTTTTCATCCATTATCTCTTGCAACAGTTGTCTGCCAAACATAAATGGATTGTACTTCTTACTTTTGCCATTGTATCTATCTTTTTATCATTAGATAATGTCTTCGACAATTCTGTTATTTTGTCCAACACCTTTGCTATACCTTGCTGATCTAGCAAAGCTTGCACCTTTAGTTTTTATAACTGGAAGTCATTGGAACCGTCAAATTTCTCCACTTTAAATTTTTGTACCAACATCTTATGTCATGGTAAAATTCTTTTTCTGATGTGGAAGATCAGACAAAGCTGCAACCACTGAGTACACAAAGAATTGAACCTTCTTCTTAAAACCAAGTGGGTCTGACACCACTTGTTAGGGATAAGACAGAGTCATAGTGGAAGCGGGCCAAATAATTTATGTAGAGAGTGACGGAATTAATATACCAACAAAATAGATCAAAGAAGAAAGAGTAACACCAATATTATAACACGAAAAAATCTCCCCTAATGAACAGAGTAAAAAATCACAAGCTAACATTCTGAAACAATATCCACTGTATTAAAAGTGTTATAATATAGTGTATTAATAGTGAGGAATCGTCGTTGATGACTAGCATCATCTACCCTTCTTTCTTGCATAAAGAGGACCATAAAAGAGCATAAACCTCATTTGATCATTGCAATTCATGCATTATTTGATGAATATTATGGTACATTGCTTTGAGATGAGTTGTGCTGAATTTCAGGTAAAAAAAAAAACATCAAAAATGGGAAGAAAGCAACAAAGAAGCTGGGCGTGTGAAACTGGCATGCCACTTGGAGCAAACGTCACAAAAAATAACTAGCGTGGCACGCCAGGAGCTAGGCGTGGCACGCCAGGGACTGGGCGTGGCACGCTAGTACAAAGTTCCAGAGAGCAACAATGGAGGACACTAAAGGGGCGTGGCACGCTAGGTTGGGCGTGGCACGCCAGGTTGGGCGTGGCACGCCTAACCCATCACCTACTATGGGAGTGCCACTTGAGCCAAGGGGCGTGGCACGCCAGCTCATCATTCTAGGAGGAACCATCACTATGGCGTGCCACTTGGTATCGAAGGTGTGGCACGCCAGCTCCAAAAAGTCACTTAGGCGTGCCACTTGAGGAACCAGGCGTGGCACGCCAAGCTTGAGAAGTCCACAATTGTATGGACGTGCCACTTGAGCGACCAGGCGTGGCACGCCAATGCACAAAGAGGCCAAAATAAGGGCTGGGTGTGCCACTTGGTATCGAAGGCGTGGCACGCCAGTCCAAAAATCTCACTATGGCATGCCACTTGAGTGCTGGCCGTGGCCCGCCAGCTGTTGGAACCAAGGCAAGATCATGGGTATGGCACACCAGCCTCTAGGCGTGGCACGCTAGTACAAGTTTTCAGAAAGGATGAAGGAGGCCAAATACATGGGCGTGCCACTTGGTGTCGAGGCCGTGGCACGCCATTCACTATTCCTCACTTAGGCGTGCCACTTGAACCCCAGGCGTGGCACGCCAGTGTCATTCAGGAAGCAAAAGCCATTGGGGTGTGCCACTTGAGTTCGTGTCGTGGCACGCCAAATAGAAGAATCACTTGCTTACAAAGGGCGTGGCACGCCAGACCTTGGGCGTGCCAGCTAGTTCAACTTTCCAGAAAGCTTGTTCAAGCATGCAGCAAAGGCGTGGCATGCCAGACCCTGGGCGTGCCATGCTAGTTCAAGTCTCCAGAGGTAAGAAGAAGACGAAAGAGGATAGGGCGTGCCACTTGAGCTCGAAGGCGTGGCACGCCAGGCTACGTGGGTATTAAAAGACCTTGGGCATGCCACTTGAGCTCGAAAGCGTGCCACGCCAGGGATGTTATTGAAGAAGAGCGTGCCACTTGAGGGACAGGGCGTGGCACGCCAAGCTAGAATTGGAGGAGCACGTGACACGCCACTGAAGTGCCAGCCACACGCCAGCTGGGAAGTCACGTTTATTGAGTTTCTTTTCCCTCCGAATTGTAATTTTTCTTTTTCACTTTTGTAATTCTTTTATTTTGAGAGCTAGGAGTAGTATAAATACCCCCAAGAAGTATTGAAAAAAGGTTTAATCAGTTAGAGAGACTAGTTTTAGATTCACTTTTACACTTCATCATCTTCTTTACTTTTGAGTACTTTTCTTTGAGCCATGAGTAGCTAAATTCCCTCTCATTGAGAGAGGGAGCTCTGTTGTACTTGATGGATTGATGATAGTGAAATTCTTCTTCTCTTCATCTTCTCTTTGATTTGCTAGAAGGAATTTCGTTTTTAATGTTTCGTGTTCAATTATCTTGGAAAAGAGATTGAATGCAAAAATGGGTTTCATGGGAACCTTGGGAAAGGAAACATGAAACCATGCTTGAAATCCCTTCTCACACTTGAGTAGGATCAGGGTTTTGGTGTTTGGATATAGTGAATATAATCCTCCCTCTACTTGGACCTATGATGATGTGTGGTATAATCAGGGACCAAGCATATCTCTCTTCATGAATAATTAGACCAAGGAATTGGCTATTGATCAAGATCTGAGAGATTGAGTCACCAAGGGATTGGGGCTCAATCAATCATGATTGCCAAGAGGTCAATGAGTTGCATGATTGAAGAGGATATAAGCTGGAATTGATCCAAAGAGACAACATCTCCTGATCTCAATGAATTTCCCCATTCTTATCTATCACTTTCTTTATAACTTACTTTTATATTCTGCAATTCCCCATTCCCATTCCTAATTAAGTCATTTTTGATTCTGCACTTTACATTCTGCCATTTCCATTTCTGCACTTTATTGCTTTCCTTTACATTTTGGCCATTTACATTTTGGCCCTTATGGAGTCTTTACTTATAGGAGAATGCCCTTTGGATTGTGCAATGCACCTGCAACATTCCAAAGGTGCATGCTCTCCATCTTTTCGGACATGTTTGAGAAGTTCATAGAAGTATTCATTGACGACTTTTCTGTGTTTGGAAACTCATATTCTGATTGCCTATGTCATCTTGCCCTGGTGCTAAAAAGGTGCCAAGAAACCAACCTGGTTTTGAACTGGGAGAAGTGCCATTTTATGGTAACTGAGGGGGTGGTTCTTGGTCACAAGATTTCAAAAAATGGCATAGAAGTAGACAAGGCAAAGGTGGAAGTAATTGAGAAATTACCTCCACCTTGCAATGTCAAGGCAATCAGAAGCTTTTTGGGACACGCTGGGTTCTATAGAAGGTTCATCAAGGACTTTTCAAAAATTGCAAAACCTCTTAGCAACCTACTTGTCTCAAATACTCCCTTTATTTTTGATAGAGAGTGCATGGTAGCCTTTGATGAGCTTAAGAAGAGACTCTCCTCTGCACCTATTATAGCACCACCTAGCTAGGATCTTCCATTTGAATTAATGTGTGATGCATCTGATTTTGCTGTTGGTGCTGTTCTAGGACAGAGGAAAAACAAGCTAGTACATGTTACTTACTATGCAAGCAAGGTCCTTAATGAGAATCAAAGGAACTACACCACCATAGAGAAAGAACTTTTAGCCATAGTCTTTGCTTTTGATAAGTTTAGATCATATCTTATTGGCTCTAAAGTAATTGTATTCACTGATCATGCAGCACCCAAATACTTGCTTACAAAACAAGAATCTAAGCCCAGATTAATAAGATGGATTCTGCTACTCTAAGAGTTTGACATTGAGATTAAAGATAGGAGCGAAGCAGATAACAAGGTGGCTGACCACCTCTCAAGGATTCCACAAGAAGAAGAAGAGACGCACCAAGTTGCAGTAAATGAAAGCTTCCCTGATGAGCAGTTGATGATGATCCGAGTAGCCCCTTGGTTTGCAAACATAGATAACTTCAAGGCTATTGGGGAACTACCAACCAACATCAACAAACACATAAGGAGAAAGCTAATTAAAGATGCCAAAGACTACATCTGGGATGACCCCTATTTGTTCAAAAAGTGTGCTGATGGAATCTTGAGAAGGTGTGTTTCCCATGAAGAAGGGCAGGAAGTGCTGTGGCAGTGCCATGGATCCGCATATGGAGGCCACTTCCGTGGAGAAAGAACAGCAGCAAAAGTGCTTCAATCCAAATTTTACTGGCCAACAATGTTCAAGGATGCTAAGTAATTGGTGTCAAGATGTGATGAGTGCCAAAGAGCTGGTAATCTAACCAAGAGAAATGAGATGCCACAGCAATTCATACTAGAGCTTGAACTATTTGATGTATGGGGAATTGACTTTATAGGACCCTTCCCAACCTTCTACTCAAATAGTTACATATTGGTGGCTGTTGATTATGTCTCAAGATGGGTAGAAGCCATAGCCACTGCAACAAATGTCAACAAGGTTGTAATAAGCTTCTTGAGAAAGAACATCTTCAGCAGATTTGGAGTTCCTAGAGCCCTCATTAGTGATGGAGGGACACACTTCTGCAACAAACAACTTGAGACACTCCTTCTCAGGTATGGAGTTAAGCACAAGGTTGCAACTCCGTACCATCCACAGACCAACGGACAAGCTGAGATTTCAAACAGAGAACTAAAAAGAATTCTTGAAAAAACTGTTGGAAGCTCTAGAAAGGATTGGTCTAAGAAGCTGGATGATGCATTATGGGCCTAGCCTACAAGACACCCATTGGGATGTCCCCATACCAACTGGTATATGGCAAGGCTTGTCACTTACCAGTTGAGCTTGAGCATAGAGCATTTTGGGCTCTAAAAATGCTAAACTATGTGACATATAATCCTCCCTCTACTTGGACCTATGATGATGTGTGGTATAATCAGGGACCAAGCATATCTCTCTTCATGACCAATTAGACCAAGGAATTGGCTATTGATCAAGATCTGAGAGATTGAGTCACCAAGGGATTGGGGCTCAATCAATCATGATTGCCAAGAGGTCAATGAGTTGCATGATTGAAGAGGATATAAGTTAGACTTGATCCAAAGAGACAACATCTCCCAATCTTAATGAATTTCCCCATTCTTATCTATCCATTTCTTTATAGCTTAATTTTACATTCAGTAATTCCCCATTCCCATTTACATTCAAGTCATTTATGATTCTGCACTTTACTTTCTGCCATTTATATTTCTGCACTTTATTGCTTTTCTTTATATTCTAGTCATTTCCATTTATGTCATTTAAAATTCTGCACTCTATAATTCTATTGATCCGCTTGACTAATTCATCAATCGATTAAAACTGCTCGAATTTGCCAATCTCTGTGGATACGATCCCACTCCACTGTGGGTTATTACTTGACGATAATTTTGGTGCGCTTGACAAAGAACGGATTCACCAATTTTGAATGGGGTGTGAATTCGACTCATCAAGTTTTATGGCACCGTTACCGGGGATTGGCTTAAATTTGGCAGTGATTAAATCAATTGGAGAGCTAGATTAAGCAATTTAAATTCCTTTTTATTTTATCTTTTTTTTAGCATTTTTTATTTTCCTTTGAGTTCTATCTCTTTCTTCTTTGATTATTCTTATCATTCGTATTTTCACTCTTCTAACTGTTTGATTAATTGCATCACTCACACTAACATTCACTCTAACAAGAGTAACTTCCTTACTCAATTTTTTTTCTTTCTTCTCTTGTTTTGCCTTGTTGGTTGTATGACAGATAGAAGAAGCGGAGCTTCTTCTTCCTTTGATTTTGAACCTGAGAGGACCTTTCTTAGATTAAGGAGGGAAGCAAGAGGGAAAAGAGTTGTTGGTGCTGAGGAAGAGGAAGAGTATTTTGAAACAAACATGGAGGAGAACATGGAGAACCATCATGAAGAAGAAGCACACAACCATGCCAGAGAAGGTCCAGTAAATCATGATGGGCAAGAGAGGAGAGTCTTAGGCTCCTACATCAACCCAAATCCAAAAATTTGTGGCAGCAGCATCTTAAAGCCAACAATTCATGCCAACAATTTTGAGCTGAAACCTCAGCTCATCACACTCGTTCAGAACAATTGCTCATATGGAGGAAGTGCCCAAGAAGACCCTAATCAATATTTCAGCACATTCTTGAGGATATGTGATACTGTAAAGTCTAATGGGGTACACCCCAACATCTACAAACTACTCTTGTTCCCTTTCTCGCTCAGAGATAAGGCAGTAAAGTGGTTGAAATCATTCCCCAAGGATAGCCTAACTATATGGGAGGAAATCGTGAACAGATTCCTTGCAAGATTTTACCCTCCACAAAGAATCATTAGGCTAAGAGCTGAGGTACAAACTTTCAGACAACAAGATGGAGAAACACTCTATGAGGCCTGGGAGAAATTTAAAGATCTAACAAGAAGATGCCCACCAGAAATGTTCATTAAATGGGTACAACTACACATCTTTTATGAGGGACTATCCTATGAAGCAAAGAAGGTTGTGGATCATTCTTCAGGAGGCTCACTCAACAAGAAGAAAACCATTGAAGAAGCCATAGATGTCATTGAAACTATAGCTGAAAATGAGTATTTCTATGCTTCAGAAAGGACTCAAAAAAAGGGAGTGCTAGAGCTCAACACTGTAGACACTTTGTTAGCTCAGAACAAAGCAATTGCAGCTCAAATAGCAGCTCTAACAAAAAGGATGGAGGCTAACCAAGCCTCAGTTATTCAGGACCAAACTCCCCAACAAGAAGGGAATGCACCAGGATCTGAAGGTGACTGGGAACAAGCAAATTATGTGAACAATTCATCCAGACCACCATATGACCCACACTCTAAGACATACAACCCAGGTTGGAAGAATTACCCAAACTTTGGGTGAAAAAATCAACAAAACCACAACCAGGACCACAACAAGCCTTATTCATCAAATCAGCATTTCAACCACAACCCCAACCATCAAACAGGGAACCATAGACCCTACCATAACTCACAAAACACATCATACCATAGTAACCAGCCCACACATAACAACCTCAACCAAGATGCACCATCCTCAACTATGCAACCATGCAAAATCAAGAGCAATTTTGAGAAGATGGAAGCTGCAATAGCACAAATATCCTCACAAATTACAAGAGCAGTCTCCACCCTCATGGACAGACAAGCACAAACTGACAGAAGGATAGATGCTAATCAAGAGGAATACAGGTCAAATCTGAAAAATCAAAGCGCAGCAATCTCAAAGTTGGAAGCACAAGTGGGGATTTTATCCAAGCAAATCCCACTTCCCACACACACGTTTCCTAGTGATACTATGGCCAATCCAAGAGGGAAATGCAAAGCCATTACTTTAAGAAGTGGGAAGGTTGTAGAAGAAGGAACCCCAAGCAAAGACAAGCATGAAGAAGTTGCAGCAAAGCATGGGAACAAGGATGAAGAAGAAATCCCTGCTCCACCTCCACCAAAACCAGTCTTGAAGCCTTATGTGCCAAAGGCACCATACCCACAAAGACTAGAAAAAGATGGGAAGGATGGCCAGTTTTCTAAGTTCTTAGAGATCTTCAAGAGGCTCCAAATCAACATACCATTTGCTGAGGCATTAGAACAAATGCCACTCTATGCTAAATTTTTGAAGGAGCTTACAACTAAAAAGAGGAACTGGGAAGCAAAAGAAATATAATATTGACTGAAGAATGCAGTGCCATCATACAGAAGAAGCTGCCTCAAAAGCTGAAGGACCCAGGTAGTTTCCAAATTCCCTGCATCATAGGAGACATCACCATTGAGAAGGCTTTGTGTGATTTGGGAGCTAGCATAAATCTTATGTCCATGACTGGAGCCATCATCGATGTGCAAAAAGGGGAACTAGTCTTGAGGTTGCATGAAGAGAAAATGGTCTTCAATGTCTTCAAAGCAATGAGTTACCCCAAGGAATCCATAGGAGAATGCATGCTGGTAGACACCATGGAACAAATAGTTCAAGAAGTCTTGGAAGAAGAACAATGTGGAGAAGCCATTGAGTTGGAACAAACACCAGATGGAGAATCACCACAAGCAACAATGAAAAACTCAATCATGCCAACCATCACAGGCAACACAGATGCAGAGCCACCAAAACTAGAACTGAAAGCATTACCACCCAGCTTGAAGTATGCATACCTAGATGCTAACAACACCCAACCAGTGATCATAAATTCAAGTCTGAGTAAGGAACAAGAAGAGGAGCTCATCCAAGTGCTGAGACAACACAACAATGCCATAGGCTGGACACTTGGAGATTTAAAAGAGATCAGTCCTTCAATGTGTATGCATAAGATCTTGCTTGAAGAAGATGCCAAACCTTCAAGAAACAACAAAGGAGGCTGAACCCAACTATGAATGAAGTGGTTCAGAAAGAAGTGTTGAAACTATGGCAAGCAGGGGTGATATACCCTATAACAGATAGCCCTTGGGTAAGCCCGGTGCAAGTAGTCCCTAAGAAGGGAGGGATCACTGTTGTGGCAAATGAGAAGAATGAATTGATACCCACAAGGACAGTGACCGAATGGCGTATGTGCATTGACTACCGGAAACTTAATGAAGCCATCCGGAAGGACCACTTTCCCTTACCTTTCATGGACCAGATGCTTGAAAGATTGGCAGGACATGAATATTATTGCTTCCTAGATGGGTATTCGGGCTACAACCAAATTGTTGTAGACCCCAAGGACTAGGAAAAAACTTCATTTACTTGTCCATATGGTGTTTTTGCTTATAGGAGAATGCCTTTTGGATTGTGCAATGCACCTGCAACATTCCAAAGGTGCATGCTCTCCATTTTTTCAGACATGATTGAGAAGTTCATAGAAGTATTCATGGATAACTTCTCTGTATTTGGGAACTCATATTCTGATTGCCTATACCATCTTGCTCTTGTGCTAAAAAGGTGTCAAGAAACCAACCTATATCTTATTGGCTCAAAAGTAATTGTGTTCACTGATCATACAGCACTCAAATACTTGCTTACCAAACAAGAATCTAAGCCCAAACTAATAAGGTGGATATTGTTGCTCCAAGAATTTGATATTGAGATTAAAGATAGGAGCGGAGCAGAGAACAAGGTAGCTAACCACCTCTCAAGAATCCCACAAGAAGAAAAGATGCAGCAAGTAGTAGTCAATGAAAGCTTTCTTGATGAACAATTAATGATGATTCGAGTAGCTCATTGGTTTGCAGACATAGCCAACTTCAAGGCTATTGGGGAGCTACCTAGTAACATCAATAGGCACATGAGGAGGAAGCTAATCAAGGATGCCAAACACTACATCTGGGATAATCCTTATTTGTTCAAAAAGTGTGCTGACGGAATCCTAAGAAGGTGTATACCCCATGAAGAAGGGCAGGAAGTACTATGGCAGTGCCATGGATCTGCATATGGAGGTCACTTTAGTGGAGAAAAGACAGCAGCAAAGGTGCTTCAATCCGGATTCTACTGGCCAACATTGTTTAAGGATGCCAAGGAAATAGTGTCAAGATGTGATGAATGCCAAAGAGCTGGTAATCAAACCAAGAGAAATGAGATACCGCAGCAATTCATACTAGAGTTAGAGCTGTTTGATGTATGGGGGATTGATTTCATGGGACCCTTCCCAACCTCCTACTCAAATAGCTACATATTGGTGGCTGTTGATTATGTCTCAAGATGGGTAGAAGCCATAGCCACTGCAACAAATGATAACAAGGTTATGATAAGCTTCTTGAGAAGGAACATTTTCTAGAGTCCCTAGAGCTCTCATTAGTGATGGAGGGACACACTTCTGCAACAAACAACTCGAGGCACTCCTTCTTAGATATGGAGTGAAGCACAAAGTGGCAACTCCATACCACCCACAGACCAACGGGCATGCTGAAATTTCCAACAGAGAGCTAAAAAGAATCCTTGAAAAGACTGTTGGAAGCTCAAAAAAGGATTGGTCTAAGAAGTTGGATGATGCACTATGGGCCTACAGGACAGCCTATAAGACTCCCATTGGGATGTCTCCATACCAACTGGTATATGGCAAGGCTTTTCACTTGCCAGTTGAACTTGAACATAGAGCCTTTTGGGCTCTAAAGATGTTAAACTATGATGAGCAAGCTACTGGAGAAAAGAGATTAATGCAACTCAATGAGCTGGAAGAGTTCAGGAATCAAGCATATGAGAATGCAAAAATCTACAAAGAAAACACAAAAAGGTGGCATGACCAAAAGATAGCAAGAAGGGAGTTCACTGAAGGACAGAAAGTGTTACTCTACAACTCAAGACTCAAGTTTTTCCCTGGAAAACTGAAGTCTAGATGGTCAGGACCTTTTACCATACTCAAGGTGTTTCCCTATGGTCATGTGGAGCTCATGGAGGACAAGACTCAGAGAACTTTTACTGTCAATGGCCATAGACTCAAACACTAATTGGGAGGCTCCTTAGAGGAGCAGGGAGAGAACTACAAGCTCAGCTGAAGATGAAGAAATGTCAAGCTAATGACAATAAAGAAGCGCTAGTTGGGAGGCACCCCAACACTTTATCCTTTTTTAGTTTTTTGATTTAGTTACTTTTCTTAGAAGTAGTTTAAAAATTTGTTGCATTAGGTAGTTTAATTTTCAATCTTACATTGCCATATTAGGTAGTTTACAATTGCAGATTAGAACGTTGATTTTAGCTTTGGTAGATAGATTTTCTTTACAATTTTTTTTCTATTCCGGAATTGTAACTTGATGAAGGCATTGATCATAATGAGTGATTGGGCTGAAGACTAGCTAAAGTGCTAAGTTTGGTGTGGCCTCTCACCCACTTAATCTAGGCTTACAGACAATTTATATCTTGATTTGAAGAGTAAACCCAAGGATTAAGTTTGGTGTGGTCACCACCAAAAATCATCTAGCAGCCCAAGTCACCCAATTTGAAAGCACTTAATGCTTTGGGTAAAAACATGAATGTGGTTTAATGAGTTCAGAGGAATTGGAATCAAAAGAGAATGAAAAGATTTATGTTATTCCACTCTTATAAACACATTAAATACACAATGATAAAACCAATTTATTGAGATGCCAAAGAATTAAGTTTGGTGTCCCAAGGGACACCCATCAGTTGCAATCCGATTCACTTTTGATGAGAAGGAATGTGAAAGGATTCTTTTGTCATTACTAATGGGGTCAGTTTCATTTCAGGAGAGAAGATGGGGCCCACATGGTAAACAATTCACAAAGCAAGGAAGTCAAAGTGTACTTACACTTTGGAACTCAACACACGCAGAAGATACAGTGAGAAAAGAGTTGGCGCCTCTTCCCACGCTAGGCGCCACTCCCCAAGTGGGAAAACATTTACCCTTTTCATTTCCCACCACAACATTCACCCATTATAAAAACCTCACTTCACCATCTCCTATTCCATTTCAACAACCCCTTCCTTTCTCTTTTCATCCTTTACCATCTCCTTCCCTACTTTCTTTCTTTCTTTTTTTCTTGATTGGGACAATCAAGTCTTAAGTTTGGTGTTGGAGTAAAACCTTATTTTGCTTGTTCTTTCTTGCAACTCCATTTCACTTTCAAACACACTCTCTCAAACTCATGGCACCACCAAAAAGCTCAGCCTCAAAGAAAAGAAAAGTCAAGAAACCAACCTCTGGGTCCTCAAGCTCCTTCAATGACTACAAGTTCCTCTCCGCGTTCAACCAAAACCAATTCTATGGTTGGGTAAGTGAGAGGGAGATCATTCCAGAAGTTGGGTTCCAATTAGGGAGGAACAAGCACATTGAAATCAACATTGAGATCAACAATAGAGCTTGGTCACTTCTATACAACCCACCAAGGAAAGTGGTAGAGAGCTTGGTGAGGGAATTCTATGCCAATGCAGTGCCTCAACCAGGGCAACAATATGGCTACATTAGCTATGTAAGGGGGAAGTCCATTGACTACAGTCCCTCTAGCATAGAAAGGATTCTAATGGTAAAGAGGACAAGTTCCACTCGGAGCTATGAAGAAAAAATGAAGCAGCAAGATCCTGGATTTGATGAGATCCTAAATGAGATTTGTATGATGCATGTGCGTTGGATCAATGACAATGATGGGGTACCTAATCAATTGAGGAGAAGATATTTGAGCCCCCAAGCTAGAGGGTGGCTAGAATTTGTGAGGAGGTCCCTAATCCCCACATCCAACACTTCAGAGGTGACCAAGGAGAGAGCTGTACTCATCTACAGCATCATGAAAGGAGAGAACATCAACATGGGGGAGATGATTGCCAACAACATCAACAAAGTGCTGAAGAGCACCAGTGACAATACAAGGTTGGCATTCCCCAGCATTATACAGAGGCTATATGATGAGGTTGGAGTTAAAAAGATTATTGATGAAGTGCTTGTGAAGCAAGACAAGTTCATAACTGCCAAGAAGATGGCCAAGGTGGTAGTTGTGCACCCACTCCACAGGGCCAGAGAACGAAGAGCTCAGGCCCATGAACAACAACAACAACAACAAGAAGAGGAGGCAGAAGAGCAACCTCAATTCCTGGCACTTCAACCACCACCACAATATCAATATCAACAATTTCCAAAGGGATTCAACTGGGAGCAACTGCAAGGAGATGTACACCAAATGAAGGGAGATCTACACCATTTGAGGGAAGATGTAAATCAACTTAAGAAAACCCAACAACAACAATGGAGCCAAGTCAACCACAACATCCAACAACTCCAAGGGAATTGGGAGCATATGAGGAAGGAGCAGCAAGAACAATTTGACTAAGGAGAGGTGCGAAGTGCACTGGACAAAATAGTAGAGCAGGGAAAATGGTAACAGAAGAACCTGGCTGAATTCAGACATCTCTATGATGCCAGAACCATATCCAGGAGGCAGTATGACATTAACACACAAGCGAAGCTGAATCACTTGTGTAACGTCGTGGCCGCTCTGAACCTAGGATACCCAACCTTCATGCAAGGAATGGAAGAACTAAGTGCAAGACAAGAAGAAATCCTAGCCAAACATAAGGAGGATGAAAGGAATTACATGAGGAGGGTAGGATTTTGGAAACCCAAGGATGATAAATCACAAGAAGGCTCCTCCAAACCAGATAAAGGTGGTTCTTCCCCCTCCAAGAAGAAGGACAAAGGGAAGGGGCCAATGAACTAAAGATGAAGCTGCTCAAGGTTGTTGAGTCCCATGGTTGACACTTTCCAATTTCTGAATTCTTGCTTAAGTTTTTGCTTTATTTACTTTTTGAATAAATAATCATGCTAGGATAGTTTATGTTTTATGCATAGTTTTTAATTCCTATTTGAAATCTTTATGAGTTCTTCTTTTCAAGAAAGAAAATGCCATGTATTTCAAGTCTTCATTCCAACAAAAATAAAAAGTAGAGTTTGTCTCCATAAGAGTCACTGTGAGTTGTGAAAAAATAATGAGAAAGACCAAGGCCAAGATGGATTATGAAACAAACTAAGATATAAGTGACCAAGTGTAAGACTTTGAATGAACTAAAAAAAAAAGAAAATGAGTCATGGAAAAGCAACTAGTCCTAGAAGGTATAACTAGGGGAAGGTTAAGGGGTGTTCCTTGAATATCCATAGAACCAAGAGGTAGTAGGCAATAAAGACCCAAGGCTCTGAGCATCAACTACTGGGATAGAAAAAGAAACATTAAAAAGCTCAAAAATAATCAAAAAAATCTTAGTAGATGCTTGTGGTGAAGATGTGTCAAGAAGAGACCTGGGCAAGTAAATTCTTAGGGGTGTCTCAACACCTAGTACCCTAAAACCAACTGGTTTGGGAGTGCTAATTGAAAGCTTAATTAAAGGGTTGTCTTGAGACAAAACACTTAGAATCGTGGTCAAGAAAGCAAAGCTACCCTTGCTACCTCAAGGTGACAATCAATAGAAAGGACCCCTAAAGCCTATACTTGAAAGAACCCTCAAGGATCCAAGAGTTTTTCATGACATTAAAACATTCATGCATGTGTTGAACACTTAGCCTTAATCTTAGTTGTATTGCAATCACTCAAAGCCAAGGCCTCAAGTTATAAAGGTTTACTCACATTGATTTGCTTGGGACAAGCAAAACTTAAGTTTGGTGTTGTGATGACTTGCATCATCTACCCTTCTTTTTTGCATAAAAAAGACCATAAAAGAGCATAAATCTCATTTGATCAATACAATTCATGCATTATTTGATGAATATTATGGTACACTACTTTGAGATGAGTTGTGCTGAATTTCAGGTGAGAAAAGCATCAAAAATGGGGTAGAAGACAAACAAGAAGTTGGCCATGTGAAACTGGCGTGACATTTGAAGCAAATGCCACAAAAACGCATTGGCAAGGCACGCCAGGAGCTGGGCATGGCACGCTAGTTTTAAAGTCCAGAGAAGAGATTCAAAGCGTGTATATGGGCGTGGCACGCTGATACAAAATTCCAGAAAGCTACAATGGAGGACACAAAAGGGGTGTGACACGCCAAGCTGGGCGTGGCATGCCTGACCCATCAAATACTATGGGCGTGCCACTTGAGCAAAGGAGCGTGGCACGCCAACTCTCCATCCCAAGAAGAACCTTCACTATGGCGTGCCACTTGGTGTCGAAGGCGTGGCACGCCAGCCCCAAGAAGTCACTTGGGCGTGCCACTTGAGAACCCAGGCGTGGCACGCCAAGCTTGAAGAGTTCACAAAACCATGGGCGTGCCATTTGAGCAGCATGGTGTGGCACGCTGATACAACAATCCAGAGAAGGGGCTGAAGGCAATTGAAGACTGGGCGTGCCACTTGAGCAACCAGGCGTGGCACGCCAATGCACAAAGGACCAGAAGCAAGGACTGGGCCTGCCACTTGGTATCGAAAGCGTGGCACGCCAACGTTAGCATTTCAGTATGGCGTGTGATGAGCAGATAATTTATACGCTTTTTGACATTGTTTTTAGTATATTTTTAGTAGGATCTAGTTACTTTTAGGGATGTTTTCATTAGTTTTTATGTTAAATTCACATCTCTGGACTTTACTATGAGTTTGTGTATTTTTCTGTGATTTCAGGTATTTTCTGGCTGAAATTGAGGGACTTGAGCAAAAATCAGATTCAGAGGTTAGAAAGTAGACATCCAGGGCTTTCCAGAAATGTATAATAGTCCATACTTTGGCCGAGTTTAGACGACGTAAAAAGGCGTTGAACGCCAGTTCTACGCTGCTGTCTGGAGTTAAACGTCAGAAACAAGTCACAAACCAGAGTTGAACGCCAGAAATACGTTACAACCTGGCGTTCAACTCCAGAAAGAGCCTCTGCACGTGTAACATTCAAGCTCAGCCCAAGCACACACCAAGTGGGCCCCGGAAGTGGATATATGCATCAATTACTTACTTTTGTAAACCCTAGTAGCTAGTTTATTATAAATAGGACTTTTTACTATTGTATTAGACATCTTCGGATCATCTTTGGATTATCTTTTGATCTATTGATCACGTTTGGGGGCTGGCCATTCGGCCATGCCTGGACCTTCATTACTTATGTATTTTCAACGGTAGAGTTTCTGCACTCCATAGATTAAGGTGTGGAGCTCTGCTGTTCCTCAAAGATTAATGCAAAGTACTACTGTTTTCTATTCAATTCATCTTATTTCGCTTCTAAGATAGTCATTCGCACTTCAACCTGAATGTGATGAACGTGGCATTCATCATCATTCTCTATGAACGCGTGCCTGACAACCACTTCCGTTCTACCTTAGATTGAATGAGTATCTCTTAGATTACTAATACAGGGGACCGAGTCCGAGACATTGGGATCTTCGTGATATAAGCTAGATTGATGGCGGCATTCATGAGAGTCCGGAAGGTCTAAACCTTGTCTGTGGTATTCCAAGTAGGACTCTGGGATTGAATGACTGTGACGAACTTCAAACTCGCGAGTGCTATGCCAACGTTAGCCTCCAAGTTAGGGGGCTAACGTTGGCGCAAATGTTGGTGCCCCTCCCCCTTTGTGATTCATGTGCCAACGTTAGCCTCCAAGTTAGGGGGCTAACGTTGGCGCAAACGTTGGTGCCCAGGGGAGAACTTCTCTTGCCAACGTTAGCCTCCAAGTTAGGGGGCTAACATTGGCTCAAACGTGGGGAGCCCAGGGAGTAATCTTCATTCCCAACGTTAGCCTCCAAGTTAGGGGGCTAACGTTGGGGCTAACTTCATGCCTCCAGGTTCAATTTCACTTATTCCATTCTTCACTCCTAGCCATTCCTCTTTGCTTCAACCTTTTTCCAAGCTTTCTTCACCTATCATAAATCAATCAAATTCATCAAAGCTATGCTCAAAATCATGAGATATTCAATCTTTCATAATATGCAACAAATATAGCATAAAACCTCATGAAATGGCATTAACTAACATAGATTATCTTGCTTCACATTCAAACTGTTCTTTTATTGAATTTAAAGATGCAGGGGACAATACATACTTCTTGTCAAGTGAAAATGAACACACAAGCAAACACAAAAACTAGCCTACTTATTTTGAAAGAAACAAACATAATGCAAAGATCTTTAATTAAAACAGACTACTTGGAAATGCAAAGACAATTTAGAACAGATTGAATTTGTAGTGATGAATAAGGAGCAAGTCCACCTTTCATTTGTCATGCCTTTTCTTTCTCCTTTCATACACTTGGCTGCTAGAGTTCCCACCATCCTTGTTTGGTGGTTGTTGATCTTGCCAAAAGCCAGCATTATTCATAGCCTCCTCCACTCTATCTTCAAGTCTCATAGCCCTCTTCACTTCTACCTCACTTCTCATTTTGAAGAATTCATCAAAGGTTGGGAATGCCGGATCCATGTTGTGCATATGTTCTCCAATATAGTTCAGTTTGATTTGGCTATTGACATTATAATCGGCTTGCACTTCATACCTTGCTTCTTGGAGTGTTGGTTTGAGTTCCTCTGCCATGGTTGTTGGTTTTGGGTATGGTTATCTCCCCATCTGAGGTTTGGGTGGTTTTTCCAGGATGGATTGTATGTATCACCATACACTTCATTTGGTCCTTGATTGTGCATATACTGCACTTGCTCTTGTTGTTGTTCTTCTTGAGTTTCTTCACTTTGTCCCCATGTGGTTGATGGTTGGCTGGTGTTAACTACTGCAACTTGGAGACTATCAATCCTCTTGGCCATTTGCTCAAATTGTTGTTGAATTTGCTACTGCATCATCTTGTTTTGAGCTAGGATTGAATCCACTCCTTCTAGCTCCATTACTCCTCTCCTTTGTGATGGTTGGCGGCTCCTTTGATGAGCAAAGAAATATTGGTTGTTGGCCACCATGTCCACAAGATTCTGAGCTTCCTCAGCAGTTTTCATCAGTTGTAGTGAACCTCCAGCAGAATGATCTAATGCCTCCTGAGATTTCAATGTCAGGCCTTTATAGAAATTTTGCAGCACGTCCCATTCATTGAACATCTCTGGAGGACACTTTCTGATTAAGGCTTTGTACCTCTCCCATGCTTCATACAAGGATTCGGCATCTAATTGTGTGAATGTCTGCACCTCGGTTTTCAGCCTGATGACTCTTTGGGGTGGATAGAATTTGGCTAGAAATTTAGTCACCAAGTCATCCCAACTAGTGATACTTCCTTGGGGAAAAGTTTCAAGCCATTGTGCAGCCTTATCTCTTAATGAGAACGGGAACAGCAGAAGCTTGTAAGTCTCAGGATTACTGGTATGGACGTTGGTGCCAACGTTAGGGGTCTAACTTTGACCCTAACATTGGCAATGCTTTGTGCTAGTGGCGCCAACATTAGCCTCCAAGTTAGGGGGCTAACGTTGGCGCAAACGTTGGTGCCCCTCCCTTGTGTCTTCATATGCCAATCTTAGCCTCCAAGTTAGGGGGCTAACGTTGGCGCAAACGTTGGTGCCCCTCCCCCTTTGTGATTCATGTGCCAACGTTAGCCTCCAAGTTAGGGGGCTAACGTTGGCGCAAACGTTGGT
>NC_029785.2:53908051-53909651 GCF_000816755.2 Arachis ipaensis
GAAGTTGTGAAGATATGTTTAGACCATGGTTCTGTGCATCCGTTTTTGGTGCCATCACCAGGAAATCAATTGCGAACAATAATTCACAACCTGAGTAACAATTTCACATACCAAGTTCTTGGCGCCGTTGCCGGGGATTGTTCGAGTTTAGACAACTGACGGTTCATTTTGTTGCTCAGATTAGGTAATTTTCTTTTTGTTTTGTTTTCAAAAAAATTTTCAAAAAAATTTTCAAAAATTTCTCCCTTGTTTTCGAAAAAAATTTTTAAAATAAAAATGTTTTTAAAAATATTTTTTTCTTCAGAATTTTTAAGAATGAATTCTAGTGTTTCATGAAGCATGTGAAGCCTGGCTGGCTGTAAAGCCATGTCTGAATTCATTTGGACTGAGGCTTCCAATTTGTTATCAAGAGCAAGATAGTTGTTGCTAATCCATCTGCTACTGTTCCTGATTTACATACTAAAGCTTGGCTGGCTATTAAGCCATGCCTGACCCTTTGATTGGAGCTTTAGAGCATAAGATTCCTGGAATTCATATTAAAAAAAATTTGGAATCCTTATTTAGAAAAAATTAAAAGAAAATACAAAAAATTTAGAAAACCAAAAAATTCAAAAATATTTCATGTTTCTTGTTTGAGTCTTGAGTCATGTTATAAGTTTGGTGTCAATTGCATATTCATATTGCATTTTTCGAAAATTCATGCATTCATAGTATTCTTCATGATCTTCAAGTTGTTCTTGGTAAGTCTTCTTGTTTGATCTTGATGTTTTCTTGTTTTGTGTTATATGGTGTTTTTCATATGCATTCTTGAAATCTTAGTGTCTAAGCATTAAAGATTTCTAAGTTTGGTGTCCTGCATGTTTTCTTTGCATAAAAAATTTTCAAAAATATGTTCTTGATGTTCATCATGATCTTCATAGTGTTCTTGGTGTTCATCTTGACATTCATAGCATTCTTGCATGCATCACATGTTTTGATCTAAAACGTTCATGCATTGCATCATTTTTCTTGTTTTTCTCTCTCATCATAAAAATTCAAAAATCAAAAAAATATTTTTCCTTTTTTCTCTCGCAAAATTTCGAAAATTAGATTTGACTTTTTCAAAAATTTTTAAAATCTAGTTGTTTTTATGAGTCAAATCAAATTTTCAATTTAAAAATCTTATCTTTTTCAAAATCTTTTTCAAAAATCAAATCTTTTTCATTTTTCTTAGTTATTTTCGAAAATTCCTCTTTTACAAAATTTCTTTTTAATTAACTAATTATTTTAATTGTTTATTTTAATTTTCGAAAAAAAAAATCACTAACCTTTTTCAAAAACTATTTTCGAAAATCACTAACCATTTTTCAAAAATAATTTTCGAAAATTCCATCTCTCTCTTTTCTTCTCCTTTTCTTCCACTCACCTAAAGGGAACCTCTATACTTGGGTAAAAAGGATCCCTATTATTATTATTTTTCTGTGCTCTCTTCTTTGTCATATGAGCAGGAGCAAGGACAAGAACATCCTTGTTGAAGCAGATCCAGAACCTGAAAGGACTCTGAAGAGGAAACTAAGAGAAGCTAAATTACAACTATCCAGCAAGCACCTGTAGCACCTGT
>NC_029785.2:53910090-53911439 GCF_000816755.2 Arachis ipaensis
GGAAGAGGATAAATCCATCATTCTAGGAAGACCTTTCCTAGCCACAGCAAGAGTTGTGATTGATGTGGACAGAGGAGAATTGATCCTTCAATTAAATAAGGACAACCTTGTGTTTACAACTCAAGGATCTTTCTCTGCATCCATGGAGAGGAAGCATAAAAAGCTTCTCTCAAAGCAGAGTCAAACAAAGCCCCCACAGTCAAACTCTAAGTTTGGTGTTGGGAGGCCACAACCAAACTCTAGGTTTGGTGTCAAACCCCCATATCCAAACTCTAAGTTTGGTGTTGGGAGGTCTCAACAGAACTCTGCACATCTGTGAGGCTCCATGAGAGCCCACTGTCAAGCTATTGACATTAAAGAAGCACTTGTTGGGAGGCAACCCAATGTTTAATTATCTAATTTTATTTTTGTTTTTCATGTTTTATTAGTTTCATGATCATGTGGAGTCACAAAATAAATATAAAAATTGAAAACGGAATCAAAAACAGCAGAAGAAAAATCACACCCTGGAGGAAGACCTTACTGGCGTTTAAACGCCAGTAAGAAGCATGTTTTGGGCGTTCAATGCCAGAACAGAGCATGGTTCTGGCGCTGAACGCCAGAAATGGGCAGCATCTGGGCGTTTAAACGCCAGAAATGCACCCTGGAGGAAAGCTGGTGCTGAACGCCCAGAACAAGCATGGTTCTGGCGTTCAACGCCAGAAATAGGCTACAAATGGGCGTTCAACGCCCAGAACAAGCACCAACCTGGCGCTGAATGCCCAGAGTTGTGTGCAAGGGCATTTTACATGCCTAATTTGGTGCAAGGTTGTAAATCCTTGAACACCTCAGGATCTGTGGACCCCACAGGATCACATCAGGATCTATGGACCCCACAGGATCCCCACCTACCTCCACTCACTTCTTCTCACCCCTCTTTCACACAATCCCATAAACACTCTTCCCCAAAATCCTTCACCAATCACCTCAATCTCTCTTCCCCATCACCTCTTCACCACTCACATCCATCCCCTCTTTCCCATAAACCTACCTCATAAACTCCACCTACCTTCAAATTTCAAAATCAATTTCCCACCCAAACCCACCCTAAATGGCCGAACCTTCACCCCCCTCTCTTCCCTATATAAAGCCTTTCATTCTTCCTCATTTTCACACAGCACAACCCTCTCTTCTCTTCTTGGCCGAAACACACCTCCCCCCTCTTCTCCATTTTTTCTTCTTCTTCTTCTTCATCTTTTCTTTCTTCTCTTGCTCGAGGGCGAGCAAAATTCTAAGTTTGGTGTGGTAAAAGCATAAGCTTTTTGTTTTTCCATTACCATTGATGGCACCTAAGACCTAAGAGACCGAAG
>NC_029785.2:53911697-53933670 GCF_000816755.2 Arachis ipaensis
CATGGTTCGGGGGAAATACTTAGATTTTAGTCCGGCAAATGTGAGGTTGGCGTTCAACTTGCCAAACATGGAAGAGAACGCACGCCCCTACACAAGGAGAGTCAACTTTGATCAAAGGTTGGACCAAGTCTTCATGGACATATGTGTAGAAGGAGCTCAATGGAAGATTGACTCAAAAGGCAAACCGGTTCAACTAAGAAGACTGGACCTTAAGCTTGTAGCTAGAGGATGGTTGGAGTTCATTCAATGCTCAATCATTCCCACTAGCAACCGGTCTGAAGTTACTATAGACCGGGCCATCATGATCCATAGCATCATGATTAGAGAAGAGGTGGAAGTTCATGAGATTATACCTTAAGAACTCTACAAAGTGGCTGACAGGTCCTCCACTATGGCAAGGTTAGCCTTTCCTCACCTCATCTGCCACCTATGCAATTCGGCTGGTATTGACATAGAGGGAGATATCCTCATTAAAGAGGACAAGCCCATCACTAAGAAAAAGATGGAGCAAGCAAGAGAGCCCATTCATGGAGCTCAAGAGGCACATGAAGCTCATCACCATGAGATCCCGGAGATGCCTCAAATGCATTTTCCCCCACAAAACTATTGGGAGCAAATCAACACCTCCCTAGGAGAACTAAGCTCCAACATGGGACAATTAAGGGTGGAACATCAAGAGCACTCCATCATCCTTCATGAAATTAGAGAAGATCAAAAAGCAATGAGGGAGGAACAACAAAGACAAGGAAGAGACATAGAAGAGCTCAAGGACATCATTGGTTCCTCAAGAAGGAAACGCCACGATCACTAAGGTGGATTCATTCCTTGTTCTTATTTCTTCTGTTTTTCGTTTTCTCTATGTTAAGTGCTTATCTATGTTTGTGTCTTCATTACATGATCATTAGTAGTTAGTAACTATGTCTTAAAGTTATGAATGTCCTATGAATCCATCACCTCTCTTAAATGAAAACTATTTTAAATTCAAAAGAACAAGAAGTACATGAGTTTCAAATTTATCCTTGAACTTAGGTTAATTATATTGATGTGGTGACAATGCTTCTTGTTTTCTGAATGAATGCTTGAACAGTGCATATGTCTTTTGAAGTTGTTGTTCATGAATGTTAAATATGTTGGCTCCCTGCACTCAAAGTGGATTTTCTGGAGCTACAGAACTCAAAATGGCGCGCTTCTAATTGCGTTGGAAAGTAAACATCCAGAGCTTTCCAGCAACGTAATAGTCCATACTTTGGCCGAGTTTAGATGACGTAAAAAGGCGTTGAACGCCAGTTCTACGCTGCTGTCTGGAGTTAAACGCCAGAAACAAGTCACAAACCAGAGTTGAACGCCAGAAATACGTTACAACCTGGCGTTCAACTCCAGAAAGAGTCTCTGCACATGTAACATTCAAGCTCAGCCCAAGCACACACCAAGTTGGCCCCGGAAGTGGATTTATGCATCAATTACTTACTTCTGTAAACCCTAGTAGCTAGTTTATTATAAATAGGACTTTTTACTATTGTATTAGACATCTTCGGATCATCTTTGGATTATCTTTTGATCTATTGATCACGTTTGGGGGCTGGCCATTTGGCCATGCCTAGACCTTCATTACTTATGTATTTTCAACGGTAGAGTTTCTGCACTCCATAGATTAAGGTGTGGAGCTCTACTGTTCCTCAAAGATTAATGCAAAGTACTACTGTTTTCTATTCAATTCATCTTATTTCGCTTCTAAGATAGTCATTCGCACTTCAACCTGAATGTGATGAACGTGACATTCATCATCATTCCCTATGAACGCCTGCCTGACAACCACTTCCGTTCTACCTTAGATTGAATGAGTATCTCTTAGATTACTAATACAGGGGACCGAGTCCGAGATATTGGGATCTTTGTGGTATAAGCTAGATTGATGGCAGCATTCATGAGAGTCCGGAAGGTCTAAACCTTGTCTGTGGTATTCCAAGTAGGACTCTGGGATTGAATGACTGTGACGAACTTCAAACTTGCGAGTGTTGTGCGTAGTGACAGACGCAAAAGTATAGTAAATCCTATTCCAGTACGATCGAGAACCTCCAGATGATTAGCCATGCAGTGACAGCGCATCGGATCATTTTCACAAAGAGGAATAGGATGCAACCAACGACAAGGGTGATGCCTCCAGACGATTAGCCGTGCTGTGACAGAGCATTTGGACCATTTTCCCGAGAGGATTGAAAGTAGCCATTGGCACTGGTGACATCCTTACATAAAGCCAGCCATAGAAAGGAGTAAGACTGATTGGATGAAGACAGCAGGAAAGCAGAGGTTCAGAGGGACGAATGCATCTCCGTACGCCCCGATACTCTCACGTGACCCACTTAAAGGCAAAACGCTGGGGGCAATTTCTGAGCTGCCCAGGCCCAAATCCAACTTGTTTCTGAGTGTATTTCATGCAGAATTGAAGTCCAAGCAAATGGAGGAGCAATTGTTTGTAGTATAGCATCTTGTAGGTTAGTTTCTAGAGAGAGAAGCTCCCTCTTCTCTCTAGAATTAAGGTTGCTAGGGTTAATTTCTCTTAGATCTAAGTCCAATTTCATGTTTTTATCTTATTTCCTTTATGATTTCTTGCTTCTACTATTTCATTCTCATGGTTTGTATTGTTAATTTTACTTTTATGCTTCTTTCATGTTTATGAATACTCATATTGGATTTGGTTTACATTTAATACAATTTGATGTTGATGTTTTTTTTATTGATGAATTGAGATTTGAATTTACTTTCCTTGCTATTGGTAGTTGGTAGATTTATTATTCTTGCACATTTATTATGCTTTTCTTGTACACCCACCAAGTGTTTGACAAAATACTTGGTTGGGCTTTAGAGTAGATCTTGAGCATTCTTGGCTTGGAAAGAATAATTAGGCAATCTTGAGTCATGGAAACCCAACCTATGTTGGTGATCTAGAGTTATTAGTTAATATCATTTCCATTGACTCTAATCTCTTGCTAATCCAATTATTGAGTTGATTAGGACATTTGAATTGAGATTAGCTAGTCTTGTTAGACTTTCTCTCATGGAAGATAACCTATATCTTCTTCCATCATTGGGGATGACGTAATAAGATAAATTCTTGTTAATTATTGTTATTAGTGACTATGATGGAAGGCCTATGATCTCAATTCTTGCCATGAATGTCTCTCTTTATTAATTGCTTTTCTTTATCTTGCTTTCTTTAATTGCTTGCTTAATTTACTTTTCTTGCCATTTATTTTCCGCCCCTTATAAATCAAACCCCCTTGTTCCTTCATAGCCAATAATCATTCACTTCATTGCAATTCCTTGTGAGACGACCCAGAGTCTAAATACTGCGGTAAATTTTCATTGGGGTTTGTACATGTGACAAAACCATATTTTAATTTGATGTGAGAGTTGTTTGTTGGTTTGGAGCTATGCTTACAACGAAGTAATTCCTTTCTTTAGGAAGAAAATCTAGACCAACAACAATTTTTGCAATCAAATTACACGCCAAGCCTGAATTGGAGGAGCACGTGACACGCCACTGAAGCGCCAGCCACACGCCAGCTGGGAAGTCACGCTTATTGAGTTTCTTTTCCCTCCAAATTGTAATTTTTCTTTTTCACTTTTGTAGTTCTTTTATTTTGAGAGCTAGGAGTAGTATAAATACCCCCAAGAAGTACTAAAAAAGGGGTTAAGCAGTTAGAGAGACTAGTTTTAGATTCACTTTTACACTTCATCATCTTCTTTACTTTTGAGTACTTTTCTTTGATCCATGAGTAGCTAAATTCCCTCTCATTGAGAGAGGGAGCTCTGTTGTACTTGATGGATTGATGATAGTGAAATTTTTCTTCTCTTCATCTTCTCTTTGATTTGCTAGAAGAATTTTATTTTTAATGCTTAGTGTTCAATTATCTTGGAAAAGAGATTGAATGCAAAAATGGGTTTCATGGGAACCTTGGGAAAGGAAACATGAAACCATGCTTGAAATCCCTTCTCACACTTGAGTAGGATCTCGGTTTTGGTGTTTGGATATGGTGACATATAATCCTCCCTCTACTTGGACCTATGATGATGTGTGGTATAATCAGGGACCAAGCATATCTCTCTTCATGAACAATTAGACCAAGAAATTGGCTATTGATCAAGATCTGAGAGATTGAGTCACCAAGCGATTGGGGCCCAATCAATCATGATTTCCAAGAGGTCAATGAGTTGCATGATTGAAGAGGATATAAGCTGAAATTGATCCAAAGAGACAACATCTCCTGATCTCAATGAATTTCCCCATTCTTATCTATCACTTTCTTTATAGCTTGCTTTTACATTCTGCAATTCCCCATTCCCATTTATAATTAAGTCATTTATGATTCTGCACTTTACATTCTACCATTTCCATTTCTGCACTTTATTGCTTTCCTTTACATTTTAGCCATTTACAATTCTGTCATTTATAATTCTGCAATCACAATCTATCTGTCCGCTTGACTAATTCATCAATTGATTAACACTGCTCATATTTACCAATTTCTGTGGATACGATCCCACTCCACTGTGGGTTATTACTTGATGATAATTTTGGTGCACTTGCCAAAAGAACTGATTCACCATTTTTGAATAGGGTGTAAATTCAGACTCATCAGTCGTGTTGGTCTAGAATTTCTCAAAATTAATTCTCGTTGCAAGTATAGTTCTAAACCAACAAATAATTCTCAGATAAAAAATTTGAGTTGTCCCAAGTACAAACCCCAATAAAAATTAACCAAAGTATTTAAACCTCGGGTCGTCTCACAAGGAATTGCAATGAAATACTCAATTATTGGCTATGAAGAACAAGGGAGTTTGATTTATAATTGGCAAGGAAATATAAAAGCAAGAAAGTAAACAAAAAGAACTAATAAAATAAAGGAAAAAAACTCTTGCCTAAGAAATGGGAAATTGAGATTAGCATCCTTGTCAACAAACCATATATTGACAATTATGAGGGACCAACCCATTAAGTCTACTTCTAAAAGCTTTAAGTACATTTAATGTCTACTCCTAAGCTTGAAGTACGTCAAATAGACTTGATCAACATCAACCATAAGTCCCAACCTAGCTATTAATTAGCTTAATAGTAGGTTAATGTCAATAGACATCAAATTGACCACATAGGGTTCTCAAATCACCAATTCAATGAGGCCCAATGACTCAAGGTCACTCAATTCCCTTGGCCTAGGCCAAGAGTAAGAAAAACTACTCAAAAACTAGAGAAAACATTTCATCAAACACCTAGAGTGCAATAAAAGTAAACATCACAAAATCCAAGAATTAACAAAACCTATAACCATCGTAAGAAAGAAATCAACAATAGCAATGGAGATAAACATAAAAGAGACATGGAAACATAAAATTGCATTAGAAGAAATTAAGATCCAATAATGGTTCATCAACATTAAAGAGAGCAAAATAAGAAATGACAAGTAAAACTAGAAGAACAAAGATGTAATAATAAGAAATTAAAAGGGAAGACTAAATCAAAACAAGAATTGAAAATTGGATTTAAGAAAATTAAACCTAAATTACCCTAAATTCTAAAGAGAAGGGAGAGTTTCTCTCTCTAGAATTCTAACCTACAACATGGTAAAAACTCAAACTATGACTACTTGGTTCATCCCCCCTTCAATCCTTGGGTTCAATAGCATCAGAAATGAGTTGGATTGGGCCCAAAATGCTTCAGAAATCACTGGCCACGAGTTGCCTTTAGTGAGTCACGTGCAGCTTCCCACGCGTACGCGTGATGCATGCGTACGCATCCCTAAACACCATGCAACTATGCAAATTTTATATCATTTTGAAGCCTCAGATGTTAGCTTTTTAACGCAACTAAAACCGTCTCATTTGGATCTCTGTAGCTCAAGTTATGATTGATTTAGTACGAAGAGGTCAGGATTGACAGCTTTGCAGTTCCTTCATTTCTTCATGAGTTCTCCCACTTTGCATGCTTTTTCTTCATTCCTTCAATCCAATCTTTGCCTTCTAAACCTGAAATCACTTAACAAACATATCAAGGCATCGAATGGAATTAAAGTGAATTAAATTTAGCTATTTTAAGGCCTAAAAAGCATGTTTTCACACTTAATCACAAATTTAGGGAGAATTACAAAACCATGATATTTCATTGAATTAATGTGAGAAAAATAGATAAAATCTCCCAAATTAAGCATAAGATAAACCATGAAATTGAGGTTTATCATGTACCACAGTAAGACACTCTTATACAAGAATTAGTAGTATATAGTAAGTATCGAGAGTATAGTCAAACTCAAATGTGTATCACTCACAATCTTCTGAAGTTTTACACACACTCATTATAATATTACACTCACTATTTTATAAGAAAACTCACTCATAAAACAAAAAGCAAAAACACACATGAAGCTTAGAATAAATGCTTCGTTGCTTACTAAGGTAACGTTTATTTTGGGGTACTGGACTGAGAATAGAGGACTGAGACTAAGAGACTGAGACTTAGTGTTATGTTTGTTGTCCTAAGACTAAAACAGAAATTTCAGTCGCTGGATACAAAATTTCAGTTTCTTTAGTACCTCCAAAAAGTAAGGACACAAGGGACTGAAATTTTCAGGGAAGGAGGCTGAAATTTAACTAATAATTTATTCTTAAACTACCCTCATTACAAATCTCAAATTCAAGTTTACCTTTCGCTCAAAACTAAGTAAGGCTTCTTCTTGTCATTGGTTTTTCCTCTTTACGCATCCTAGAGAACCACCATCGTCGACACGCTGTTGAAGACTTTGTCCCATCACCACCGTTAGGACCACATACTCCTCGTCGTCGTAGCCACTATGACACAAGTAAGTTGTCATCGCATCTTCTTCTTCTTTTCCTCTTTGATTTTCTTGTCTTCTATTCTCTTGTCTGCTCAAGGTTTTCTTCTCATTTATAGGTTGAGGTCTCTTCAGGGTTTATGGGTGCACTTTTCTTCCCATTCCTTGTACTTGTTTTTGTATTGTTTCATATGGTTTCTATGTTTACATTATTTCTATTTCTGTTCTATGTTTTTATGATTGTTCCTAAATTTGATTTACATTCTAAATAACATGTGTTAGAGTCAATGAATTAACATTTGGTTACTTTCAATTCTTTCTAATTTTTGCTATAGTGAGATGCAAATTTTAATAAGCATTAAAATGAGGCATAAAAATTATTGATGACTGCATTATGAAAAAAAAATTACACTTTTTAGAAAAATATATACTTATTACATTATGAGAAAAATTATACTAAATTATTGATGACTTTGTCTTGTTTTTCTTGAACGGTAGAGAGAATATGGTGATTGATAAACCTATATTTTATGATATATTTTGTGCTTAGTTTGAGTGATTTATTCAATCCTTCACCCACTTATTCATATTAATTGCATAGTTTTACTTTCCCTTCCTCATTATGTGATGTATGTGAAAAACATGTTTCCTATACTTTAAAACTAATTATTTTAATTACCTTTAATTCCATTCGATGCCGTGACTAGTGTGTTGAGTAGTTTCAGATCCTCTAAGGTAGGAATGACTTAAAGGATGGAAAGGAAACATACAAAAATGGAAGGAAAGCACAAAACGGAGTTTCTAAAGAAACTGGCATCCACGCGATCGTATGGGCGATGCGGACGCATGCCAAGCGCGAATCAACAGCGACGCGGCCGCATGACTGACACGACCGCGTGACAAGAAAAGCTCCAAATGACGCGACCGCGTGACCCACGCGGACGCGTGACAGAGGCCACGCACCAGAAATTGCAGAAAACGCTCCCAGCGATTTCTGAAGCCCTTTTTGGCCCAAATCCAAATTCATAAGGCATAGACCAGAGGTTATGAAGTGAGGGAATGCATCCATTCATGGAAAGACGACTTTAGTTTTAGTTTTCATGATTTAGATTTAGTTTAGAGAGAGATTCTCTCTCTCTTCTAGGATTAGGATTTAGGATTTCTTAGTTAGGGAGTGACTCTCGATCCCAGGTTTAATGTTCCTTTACTTTAAGCTTCTCTTTTACTTTTATTCATTACTTTAGTTGATTATTTACTTTTGTAATTTAATTTATGAATTCTTCCATGTTACAGATTATTATTTTGGATTAATGTTATTTGAGGTATTTCAGTTAATATATGCTTTCTTTTATTTATTAGTTACAATTATTCCCAATCTGAAGATATTCTTATTCCAGTAGATTTACTTTTCTCCTTTTGGTTTTGGTTAAGAAATCAGTAACTCAGGAGTTATCAAACACAAACATGCTTGATAATTGTTATCTTTGTTAACTGAATTGAGCTTCAAGAATCCCAATCTTTTCTTAGAAAATAAAATAGGATCCGAAGATCAATCCAATTAATCCCTTGACCTTCCTTTATCTTAGTAAAGGCTAACAAAGTGGAATTAAGATTCAATTATTATCATCATTGATAAGGATAGCCAGGATAGGACCTCTAATTTCTCATACCTTGCCAAAAGTTTATTTACATTCATTTATTTATTTCACTTGCTATTTAAATTACTTGTTCTTCATTTACTTTAATTGCCACTTAAATTACTTGCTCCTCATTCTCAAAACCCCAATTTACAATCTCCATAGCCAATAATAAGAACATACTTTCCTGCAGCTCCTTAGGAAGACGACCCGAGGTTTGAATACTTCGGTTATCAATTTATTTAGGGGTTTGTTACTTGTGACAACCAAAATTTTTGTACGAAGGGATTTCTGTTGGTTTAGAGACTATATCTACAAGGCGACTATTTTTATAAAATTCTTTACTGGCAAAAATCCTAACGTCAGTGATATTGTTAGTGCTATTTGGTCTACCATACCTGGTGCTGTCATTGTTGGGGAATATGTTATTGAAAATGGAGATGGAAGGTCTTCAAGTGATAGGGAACAACAGAGTGTGCGGAATGCTGATAACAAGTTTGAATAAGAACAGTAGATCCTTGAATAGTATGTTCATTTAACAAAGCTTGTCTATTGGAATTTTTCTTGGAGCACATTCCAATAACTACCTTGGGAGAAATTGATTTTTCTCAAGGGTCACATAGAGTTGTTGCATTTGTCATTAATGTATAATTGATGTCTGTACATCTAGATTGTTCAACGTGTCTTTTCCACTAAATCATTGTTCACTTTAAGGTTGTGATCTTATGGATATTGCGGTTTTATTTGTTGTCTTTTTAACACAATGATTATTCATGATCCTAATGATAGAGCTTCAACTTAGATGTTGAGATGTGTAACAAGAATTTATATGGAATTATGTTTTATTTCTCAGACATTCTTCCACTAATATTATGTATTGCCCATACAAATTTATGATGTTGATGTACTTTTTTCTGAGCATAGCTTCCTCTGATTCAATGCGTTAACAATAAAAATTAAGTAGCTACAATATTTCTTACTCCACTCAGGTTATGTATTAACAATAAATTATTAATTAGCTATGAAATTCAACTTTTTCAGCAAAACCCAAGCATGGACACACTTATATTGTAATCATTTCATTCAAGTTCCATCACTACTTTATTTTCTTTTAGCAATATCCAGGACACAAAATGGTTATTCAATATATCCATAATATCCCTAAAACAATGTTATTTCATTGAAGTTCTAGCTTTTACAGTATGTTCATATGCTTAAAAAACAAGACTATGATTACAAATGTAACACCCTACCACATAGAGCCTTATGCCTAGGATGTAAATCAGAGATAGCGAGGTGCTATGACCTCTATAGCTTGGAGCCTTAAAGAAGATCTAAACAAAAAAAAACGAAATAGAAAATTGCATCACACTCATTCGGGTATACATAGGAGAATAGATAAGATCAAACGGAAAGGATAATATATTAAAACCAGAATTGCAAAAGATACGAATAACAAACTCTAGACTCGACCTACAAAGCAAAGGTCGGCGAGAGTGTGTGTGTGTGTGTGTGTGTGTATGTGTGTGTGTGTGTATATATATATATAACCCAAAAGTGTTTTCCAAAATACAGAATATAAATCATGTTTCTCCAAGTCAACCTCTAGGATGGACAAAATACAAATATATACAATGTGGAGAACCTATATACATATATACATATATACAGCACAAAACATAAAGCCCCGAGGTAAATCTTCGCTTCAGTAGAGCCTCCAGCATGCTCAGCGAGGTGCCTCGCATCTTGCATCTGAAAACAACAATATATATATGGAATGAGAACTGGAGGTTCTTAGTATGGTAAAGGTGTTGGCATAGATAATAAATAATGTTCCAAAAAGCCAGAGGCATTCAAAAACTCCAACAACCCAGGTCAAACTTAAAGATTATATTAAACGAGAAATTTTGGTAATCTATCTAAGGGATTCTAGTCCTAATTCATCTCTTTATTGTTCGCCTTCTACAAACCTCCCAAACTCCAAGAAAAATAACCCTCAACACTCCTCCATTACTGAGGGATCTCTCAAAAACAAGCACAGACGAAATAGTCAAGGAAAGTATAGGTATAGATAGCAGTTAATCACAAATAAGCAATTAGGCAAGCCAAAAGAAATGCATACTCAAACAATTCATACAAATGCACATGATGTAAGAACCAGAGTTTTCACATAAAACTACTTCAATAAAATAATAATTTAATTGTCCAGAATAGGTTCGAAAATATAAAAATGTTATTTTTAAAATATAAAGGTGAAATTTGATTTCAATGAATTTTTCTAAATTGGAAAATGTATCTATTGCGGGAAATTTTTATAGAAATGCGTATCGGTGCTTAAGCCGGTAGTACCAACTCTAGTATGTCTGGTACCGCATATTTTGGAAAATGAGATTTTAAAAATTGAATTTATTGTTTTGAAGAGTCGAAAATAATTTAGAATCGAAAACCGGGCGCTAATCTTAAAGGTTTTGGCCCAAAATTAGACCAACGGGCTAAAACAAGTGAACCGAGCCAAGTGGACCCAAGCTCTCATATATTTACCCACATTTAATGAGTTTTCTGCCACCGTTTCACTCATTTTTGAGAGAGACACGGAATTGAGAGAAGAGAAAGAGAGGAGAGAAAACCCTAGCCACCCACACCTTCAAACCACCATAACCTTCTCTCCGGAGCTCCGATTGACGAGCTGTTTACAGCCACGCGAAGCTCTCGTCGAGCTCTTCGTTTCTATTTAAACAAAGTAGTAATATTTTCGAAATCCATGCTCTATTTTCCAGCCCTAACAGTTTCGCATTTTTTGTTATAGTTTTTCAGTAGATTTTGTAATTTTATTTGTTTAGGGGTAATCTAACATTGGAATATTCTTAGGTTTTACCCCTAATCTCATTGGGTAAGGTAAGGTCTTACTAAACCCTTGTGTTTAGTTGTTTTTGTGAACCCTAGGTTTGATGTGATATGTTATATGATGTTATATTAAGGGCTGGTGTTTGTTGGAGTGAGCTTGATGGTTTTGGAGCTTTGAGTTCGAGCTTTGTAATGTTTTTGGATACTTAGGCTAGTTGACCCTAAGATAGGATTGAATGATGGTTGTGTATGATTAATTATATGTGAATTTATGTTTGATGATGAAAAATATGACATGGAGTGTTAGTATGTGTGATATATGAATTATGATGATAATATGATGAGTATTGGTGTTATTTATGTTCATGGGGTTGATTATGGAGATTGAGATTGAATAATGATAATTATGAGGATTTATGATGAGAGGTGATGAATGATGTTTATGATGAGTGAATTGTACAAATTGTTGATGATCGAGATCTTAAGTTGGGAATTATGGATTTGTGTTGATTAATGGTAGAAACGTTGAGTGAATTAGGTGTGGAAGTGATGGAAGTTCAATGGAATGGTAAGGTGTAGTGTGTGATAGTGTTTCATGATGTTTGGGTATGTTTTGGTTTGTTTTGGTTATGGAATTTGGAAATTTGAGAACTTTGATGTTTTTATGTAAAACTTGATTTTTGGTGAACTTTGACGGATCATAACTTGAGCCTCAGTTGTTGAAATTAGTTGAACTTTATCTTAAATTAAAGTTCATATAAAGATCTTTAAATTGATATAAATTTTAAGGAAAATAGATTTTTGTAAAGGAAGTTATGAACGTTTAAAGTTTGGGGTTTAAAATTGATTTCTGCAACTTTGTAAAATTTTCTGAGTCTGGGAGTGCATGCGTACGCATACCCCCATACGCATACATGCCATTCTGTTTGACACCTATGCGTATGCATACATGTGTATGCATACACGAAATGGGCCAAATTATATGTATGTGTACGCATACATAATGCAAGCGTACGCATACACCCAGTTATGCTAAAAAATGATTTTTCTTCATTTTTAAGGGTTCTCTAACTTTCCAAACTTTCTCCAAATGCTGTTTAAGAGTACTATCTAGTAATTAGGTTCTAATACTATTAAAGATGAGTTATAAACTTATATAAATGAATTTCTACATGAGTTTAGAAGCCGAAGACTTAGGTTTTTGAAGTTGTGGGTGAGCGGGTGGAGTATTATATTAGTGATGACTCAGAGAACTTAAGAGGTGACAATAGTTGATAATGATTTGAGGAATTGGAAACCGGTGATGGTTATGATGAGTTGAGAACTTGGAAAGGAATGATGATATTATTGGATTATATGAAAGTGTGCAAGGCCTATATCCCTAGTGTGGCAGTTTTTCTACTGCAAGAGTGTACATTGTAACGACCCAATTTTCAATATGTCTAGATCATACCGGAAATTGAGCGCTACCAATTTGTCTTCCTAATTATTATCTATTATTTATCATATGAGCCTGATTCATTGTTAAAAGCATAGTTAATTTGCGAGGTGTATTTTTTTTTTTAAAACGTGTGGATTAATAGACAGAATCATTTATAATCAATTCACAAATAATAACAGATAAAACAGTTATAAACAACCACACAAAAATACATCACAAGTAGTTGACAACATTTGGTGATTCAGCCTTTATTAGCATATAGACTGTTAGTTAGAACACCCCTAGATATAGCTAAATAATATCTATATACATATATATACATACAACATCCCAGGTCCTGACCTGTTCAAGAGGTCCTTAAGCTGGCACCTAGACTAGCCTAGACTCTATACTCACCTAGTCCCTCTAAACTACTAAAGCGAGGGAAAGTACGTTCTAAATCTTCAAAACTCAAGTCAAGTGGAACGTCATCAAAAGATAGAACATCATCTGCTACTCCTCTGCACGATCAGACTTTTCCACAGGACGTCTCTCTGGTACCTCATGAAGTAGCCACACAATAGGAATCTCGTACACAGGATTTAGGTTAAAGTACGCATATGAACGGGGTGCAGACGTTGGATGGTCTCACAGTATATACATATAATCAGAGAACGATATTCACCCTAGACTAAGAAGACTATCTAGAGTGGAATCCCTTTTTGCTTACAATTGTCAGCGAACTACGGAAAGGAACTCTTACTTCCATCTGAAGGGGAAAGGGAGAGAGAAGGGGTAAGAACTGGGGAGTTCTTAGTAGGGTCGGGGTTATTAGTTACGTTCATTTATTTGTGGTCGATTAGTAGACGAGTAACATAATATAGCGAAGCAGTAAACAGAAGATAAAGATAGAAAGAGAAAGTAGAGACAACAGAAAGCAGAACACAAACAAAATAATACAAGAAAATAAAACACAGAAATAGCATACAAGCAGACAAACATAAAGAAGTAGATCACACACAGAAAGGAATGCAACAGAGAATGATACGCAGACAAGAATGATGCATGTCTAGCCCTAGCGCAGGCCATGAGCTCATGTGTCGGTTGGCTGCCCGCAATCCCGACATTTATCCGGTCACGAGTAATCCCGATTTCCCGAATACGATTTTCCGTTCCTAAATAAATGCACATATAATAATAGCCGCTCATTTAAGACAGCCTCTGCTTACTGCAGAAAAATATATATATACTCTGCTCTGCTCTGGGGAAGCGGAAAATAGCTGTAGGTAACTTAGTTTCCCTATAGAAGCTCTGGGTTGCATTATTTTATTATTTTTATTAAAATATTATTTTTAATTAAATATTATTATTTAATATTTTATTATTATTTATTATTTTATTATTAAATTTTCGAAAATTAACTTTACTTTAACCTTTAACCTTTAAAATTCACTTTTTACCACCCGTAACTTTTAATATTTCTACTTTTACCACCCTAACTTTCAGAAATTACAAAATAACTCCCGAAACACCAAAATATTTACTTCCTTGCCCTATTATGGATCAAAAAGGTGTTCTTCATTGTTCTTCACCACACTCAAAGTGTTCTTCGTGTTCTTCGTAAATTCTTCAGATTCTTTCTCTGTTTTTACTTGTTTTTCAGTCTTTTCAGCAACCGATTTTTACCATAATTCATAATAAATTTGCATCCACTAAAACCCCATCTTTTCTACATGATTTTAACACAAATTGAACCCCAATTTAAGGTCTAGGGTTCGTTTTTCCAGCATCCATGAAGAACACAAATTCAAAGTTGAATATCATCAAATTTCATCAAATTTTCACCAAAATTTCAACAAGAATCACTCATATAAATAATCAATTTCAAGCATAACCAAACCATATCATAATCACACAATTCAAACACAATCAATCAACATTAATTTTACCATACCCTACCTGGTTTTGCTGCTCCTAATTCGGTTAAACTTTCAGGTGGTCCTTAAGCACTTTTTCCTCCTAAATCACATCAAGAACAACTTTAAATCCAAAAACTCTCAACTGATCAAATCTCACTTAGTATGTTAGGAAGAGATATCTCACCTTATACTTGCTGGAAATTCACGTTTCTTGGCCCTCAAGTCAAGTTAAGCATGATTCCTAAGGAAGAACATAAAGAAAACACATGTTTTACATGGTTTTCCTTAAAAACCGAATTGAAATGGGAGGGAGACAGCCATCTCACCTTATTTCCATCCTTGATAAGTTACATGGTTATGTAGAGGAAGAAGAGAGGATCATTTTGGTGAAATTGGAGTTTTGATTTGAGTTTTAGTTCAGAAGAAATCAAGCTTTGAAGATTAAGTGTTCATGAAAGTTTCTCTCTTTTCTCTCTTGTTATTTTCGGCCAAAATGATGAAATGAGACAGCCTTGGAGGTCTTGGGGGTGTAAGGTGAGTTGTGATTGGTTGGCTTGGAGGTGGATTAAAATAATATTAAAATATCTCTGGTGTACAACTACTAAAACTTGGTGTACCGGAAAACTTGTAAAAACATCTCTAAAAATTATTTTCTGAGCTACTAGCATAAATGACACTAGTAAAATATTTATTATGAGAATAGAACATGTATAATGAGGCCTTAGCATTGCTAAATTCATCAGAGAGTGCTGGTGCTAAGCTGCACCAGTAAACCGTAAATCTGGTTAAACCGATTTTCTGTTTTTAACAAAAACAGACCAGGTAACCTTATAATGTCATTCAAGCATTATCTAATACTAATATAATGATAATATTATACTATTATCTCTCTCCTCTCATGAATCGAGTCCGGTTCGTCAAACAGAGACTATTTACGAAAATCAGAATCAAAACTGCCAACCGATACGGTTCAAAAACTAGGTTCTTCGCGATTGCATTATCGAGCTTGCCTCAAAGAAGGTTCTACCTTAAGAATGACATAATGATAATGAGGATTGAAATACTTGATGATATAGCAGAGGTGTTCCCTTTACTGATCTTCCAGAGAAATCCGTACTTTTAGAAAAGATCTCATGTACTCGAAAATCAGGGTTGTTACATTCAACCCTCCTAAAAGAAAATTTTGCCCTCAAAATTTCAATTACCTAGGAATAAATGCGGGTAATCAGCTTTCATCTTATCTTCTAGTTCCCAAGTGTGCTCTTCCTCTCCTCTTGGTTCCCATGCTACTTTGACTAAGCGAACAGTCTTGCCTTTTAGCTGCTTATCACTTCTTTCTACGATCTGAACCGGTGATGCTTGATATGTCAAATCATTTCATAACTGTACTGTCTCTGATTGTAAAACGTGACTCTTGTCGAGAATATATTTCTTAAGTTGCGAGACATGAAAAACATCATGAAGGTTTGATAAATAAGGAGGAAGGACTATTTGATAAACTACTAGTCTGCTCTGATTGTTCGTCTGTCTGAGGATGGTATGTTGTACTCATACAATTCTGTTTCCAACGCTTTTTGAAAAGCTCCCCAAAATCTAGTAGTAAACCTCGAAACTCGATCTGAGACAATTTATGAAGGTATCCCATGTAGTCGTACGATTCCTTGAATATATATATTCATTCCAGCCTTTCTAAAGTATAGTCAACTCGAATCAGAAGGAAGTGCGCTGACTTTGTCAACCTGTCCACAATTACCCAGATGGTATCGTGTCCAGTTGAGGTCCTTGGCAATCCCGTGACAAAATCCATAGAAATTTGCTCCCATTTCCATTGTGGTATTTCTAAGGGTTACAGGGTTCCTGACAGCTTCTAATGTTCCACCTTCATCTTCTGGCAGGTTAAACATTTTGAGACATAATCAGCTACTTCTTTCTTTAAGCCTGGCCACCAGAACATTTGTTTCAAATCTCGATACATCTTTGTCACTCCAGGATGCATAGAAAATCTACTTTGGTGAGCTTCAGCAAGAATCTTTTGTCGTAATTCCCCAGAGTTAGGCACACAAATTCTTTTCTTGTACCTCCACAGGCCACTACGATCCTATCTCACAGCTTCTTCAGCTCTGCAAGCAATGGTGACATCCAGTACAGTGCTATGGAAATCGGTCCAGCTCCAGGTACTAGATCAATGCTGAATTCTATCTCTCGCTGAGGAGGAGACTCGGGTATGTCGTCCAAGAAAACATTAGGAAATTCCTTCATCATTCAGATTCGTTCTAAGCTTAATTCACTATCATTCGAGCTAGCCGCTAACAGAACGTACCCCTCACAATCACTCCCACCTAAGGTAACTCTTACAGAATTCAGATATAAGGTGTGGGACAGAAATGGTTTAGTACATAGACTATCAGATGGAATAACAGCAGTTCTCTTAAAATAATCAAGGAAAGCATGATACTTAGATAACCAATCTAATCCTAAAATAACTTCTAAACCACATAGAGGTAAACAGATTAGATCGTGTATAAAATTCATGTTCCTAATAGCGAATGGTACATACAGGAACACTAAACTGGTCAAAGCATTTTGGGATGCAGGTGTATGGACAATCAAGTAAAAATTCAATTTAAAGAAATATAATCCTAACTCGTGAGCAATAGTTAAAGAAATAAAAGAATGCGATGCACCCGAATCATACAGTACAGTTAGAAATCGATTCTTGACATAACCTGACCTTGAATGAGGGCGTTCGATTGCACAACATCATCAATAGTGATAGTAAACACTCGTCCTTGTTGCTGGGTTCTAACTGAATTTTGAGTAAATCCCTTCGGACAATCCTTGGCAATATGTCCAAGTTCTCCACAAGCATAGCAGTTAGGTGATCCAAACTGGCAAGACCTGTTACTATGCTCTTTTCCGCATTGCTTACATGTAGGGTTTATGCAAGTCTGACAGGCTCGTTTACCATTGCCTTGCCTTACTTTACGTCGAGCGATAAATCCAAACTTTATAGTATTGCCAGTGGACTCATCTACCATTCTTTTTCGACAGTCTCTTGCCCGATGTCCTTCCTTATTACAGTAGTAACATAAACCTGTTCTGAACTGGCAAAGCCTACTACCATGATGCTTTCCACAAGTTGGGCATACTACACCACTTTGAGCTTGGTGAGGTTGACTCTCATGTCCTTGTTCAATGTCACGGTTATTGTCACTACCATTATTGCGAGTTAAAAGGTTGACATCTCGGTGGTTTCCATTCCAACACTGGAATTGATCAATGGCTTTATAGTTACGACCTTGCGGGGCTAAATTTTGAACAAAGTCTCTTTTTGAATCCTCCCTACGTCTTGCTCGAGCTATCGCCACCTTCTTTGAACATTCTTCCACTAGTTTACTTTTATTCACTAGTTCAGCAAAATTTCGTATCTCTAGCGAAACAACAGAATTCATCAGTTCTTCTTGGAGTCCTCCTTCAAACTTTAAATACTTCCATTCCTCAAAGTCTTCTGGGTTCCCTTGACAAATCTTGGAGAAACGGCACAAGTTATCAAACTTACGGGCATACTCAGCAATAGTCATATCCCCTTGTTTCAACTGCATAAGCTCCATCTCCTTAGCATCTCGTGCTGCTCCCAAAAAATACTTTTTATAAAATTTGTCCCTAAAGATATCCTAAGGAATGTCATTTTCATTCTGTTGTAGCAGTCGCTGTATCCCCTGCCACCAGTACTCAGCTTCTCCCTCGAGCATATAAGTAGCAAACTCCACGTGTTGTCCTTCCGGAACATGTTGCGCTCTCAGTGATTGTTCAATACCTCGAAACCAGTTATCAGCGTCAGTCGCAACGAGTGTACCCTTGAACTTAGGCGGATTAACCTTCAGAAATGTCGCAAGGGTCATAGGTCTTTCAGGATGCCCTAAGTTGTTCTCATTATTCCCATTATCTTCTTCGTATTCATTCTCGTTCCCATTTCTCACTCCGAGACGTTCAATAGCCCTAGCCGCTGCTACAGCAGCTTCACGCACTACTTCAGCCACGTTGTTCATGGTAGCCATAAACGTTTCCTATTCCTTCTCGTAGTTAACATTATGAATTCCTTCCCGTACGCCTCGTCTCCGTGAACCCATTGTAGTCTTGTTCACACCAAACAATCATTGTTAAGGTGATCAGTCTTAACACTTCAAGTCAAGTGTGAATATTCCCAAAATGAAAACACAGAGACAATCATGCAACATATATCACTGGGATATCCTATACGCATGAGACACATAACAGAGTATGCAATGAAGCATAGTCAGTCCACTCCCCAGGCTCTACTGGGAACGAATTGCTCTGATACCAAATTGTAACGACCCAATTTTCAATATGTCTAGATCATACCGGAAACTGAGCGCTACCAATTTGTCTTCCTAATTATTATCTATTATTTATCATATGAGCCCGATTCATTGTTAAAAGCGTAGTTAATTTGCGAGGTGTATTTTTTTTTAAAACGTGTGGATTAATAGACAGAATCATTTATAATCAATTCACAAATAATAACAGATAAAACAGTTATAAACAACCACACAAAAATACATCACAAGTAGTTGACAACATTTGGTGATTCAGCCTTTATTAGCATATAGACTGTTAGTTAGAAAACCCCTAGATATAGCTAAATAATATCTATATACATATATATACATACAACATCCCAGGTTCTGACCTGTTCAAGAGGCCCCTAAGCTGGCACCTAGGCTAGCCTAGACTCTATACTCACCTAGTCCCTCTAAACTACTAAAGCGAGGGAAAGTACGTTCTAGATCTTCAAAACTCAAGTCAAGTGGAACGTCATCAAAAGATAGAACATCATTGTAAATCATGTTGCTTGTATGCGAAGTTTGTATTCGTAGGTTTTGATGAATGACAAACCAACAAACGACATGAAAGACAAACCAACAAACAACTTGAATGAACAAGCATGTTGAAAGATCAACCAACATTCAACGTTGAGGAATGAAGAGTTGAAAGCAACACAACAACAACAAGAAACTCAAGTCCACAACATTTGAAGACAAGTACTAAAGAAGGAGAAGTCTCCGTCTCAAAGCAATTACTGAAAGGAGAAGATGAATATAGTGACGATGATTGGAAGAAAGTGGCAATGAATGATAAAGCCATCAACTTCATTCATTGTGCACTTAACGAGCATGATTATATGAAGATCTCTACATGTGAAACCGCTAAAGAGATTTGGGATAAACTCCAAACGGCTAGTTTTGACAAAAAGGCTCCATCCCATTAACTCCCCAACGTTTCTAAGGTTTGGGGAGTCTATAAATAGATGGATTGAAGCCTTATTTCAAATACTTGAGTATTTGCAAACTATGTTGTTCATATTCTTTCATTCTACACATTTTTTTAAAGTGTTATAATACACAATTTAAGAGAGCAATATCAATTGGTTCAATAGTGCTAAACTTGTAATCATACACTCTTCTAGAGAGTACTCATTTTGTCTCAACAATTCTTTGAGAATTGTTTTCTTGTACACTTTGTAAATTGGAGTGTGATCTCCAAGGTTGAGTCAAGAGTTATAAACACTATAGTCGGTGAGGATACCAAAGAAGTATACTAAGTACTCAAGGCGAATCTTAGAGAAGGTATCTCTAAGTGGAGTGGGTTAGTATACGAGTGGTGATCATATACCGTGAGGTGTTAGAAACTAAGGACTCGGATTGTAAAAGGTTTTGCGCGAGCACCTTGAAGCTTGGCAATAGTGGAACTTCTCAATAGCGATTGAGAAAGAAAGTGGACGTAGGACAAGGATTGTGCCGAACCACTCTAAATAGCGTTTGCATCTCTCCAAACTCATCTCTTCAATATTATTGTCTTTTACCTTTGAGCAAATAAATTGTGATCGAAAAGTAGCTTCGTAAGTACTTAAGGAATAGCTTAAGTCCGATTGGTGAAAAGCTTGATCAATTTATTTGAGTTGGTTTCTATTGGAAAGTAAAAGCTCCTTATAAATGCTTAGCAATTGAGTTAAGCTCTTGGAAAAATACTAGTACAATAACACTTTTGTATATTGTCTTTAACTTTCGCAAAAAGATTCATTGTTGTTGCAATACTCAATTCACCCCCCTCTTGAGTAATTGTGCATAGGTTCTACAATCATCTGCTACTCCTCTGCACGATCAGACTTTTCCACAGGACATCTCTCTAGTACCTCATGAAGTAGCCACACAATAGGAATCTCGTACACAGGATTTAGGTTAAAGTACGCATATGAACGGGGTGCAGACGTTGGCTGGTCTCACAGTATAAACATATAATCAGAGAACGATATTCACCCTAGACTAAGAAGACTATCTAGAGTGGAATCTCTTTTTGCTTACAATCGTCAGCGAACTACGGAAAGGAACTCTTACTTCCAACTGAAGGGGAAAGGGAGAGAGAAGGGGTAAGAACTGGGGAGTTCTTAGTAGGGTGGGGGTTATTAGTTACGTTCATTTATTTGGGGTCGATTAGTAGACGAGTAACATAATATAGCGAAGCAGTAAACAGAAAATAAAGATAGAAAGAGAAAGTAGAGACAACAGAAAGCAGAACACAAACAAAAGAATACAAGAAAATAAAACACAGAAATAGCATACAAGCAGACAAACATGAAGAAGTAGATCACACACAGAAAGGAATGCAACAGAGAATGATGCGCAGACAAGAATGATGCATGTCTAGCCCTAGCGCAGGCTATGAGCTCATGTGTCGGTTGGCTGCCCGCAATCCCGAGATTTATCCGGTCACGAGTAATCCCGATTTCCCGAATATGATTTTCCGTTCCTAAATAAATGCGCATATAATAATAGCCGCTCATTTGAGACACCCTCTGCTTACTGCAGGAAAATATATATATACTCTGCTCTGCTCTGGGGAAGCAGAAAATACCTATAGGTAACTTAGTTTCTGATGCGCATAAACTTATTATGCTACGATTTAGGAAATTGCACGATCGGCAAAATTCCTTCCGGCAAGTGCACCGGTTATCGTCAAGTAAAAACTCACAATAGAGTGAGGTCGAATCCCACAAGGAATACTGAAACAGTTTAACTTTTCATATAATACCTAACCCTAGTCGCAACTCAAGGACTAACTATGTTGTCCTAGTTCGTTCACTAATGTCTGTCTGTTTTTCTGTTATTAAAACCTTACAGACTTTTCTTTAGTTTATATCTTTTCTTTGACTTTTTATCTTTCTTTTATCTTTGCCTCACTAATATGTTCTTACCACTCCCTAAGTGTTTTATGAAGGTAATTATGAGATTCTGCGCTTAAAGTTGTCTT
>NC_029785.2:53933746-53945204 GCF_000816755.2 Arachis ipaensis
ATATTAAAATATCTCTGGTGTACAACTACTAAAACCTAGGTGTACCGGAACACTCGTAAAAACATCTCTAAAAATTATTTTCTGAGCTACTAGCATAAATAACACCAGTAACATATTTATTATGAGAATAGAACATGTATAATGAGGCCTTAGCATTGCTAACTTCATCAAAGAGTGCTGGTGCTAAGCTACACCAGTAAACCGTAAACCCGGATAAACCGATTTTCTGTTTTTAACAAAAACAGACCAGGTAACCTTATAATGTCATTCAAGAATTTTCTAATACTAATATAATGATAATATTATACTATTATCTCTCTCCTCTCATGAATCAAGTCCGGTTCGTCAAACAGAGACTATTTACGAAAATCAGAATCAAAACTGCCAACCGATACAGTTCAAAAACTAGGTTCTTCGCGATTGCATTATCGAGCTTGCCTCAAAGGAGGTTCTAGCTTAAGGATGACATAATGATAATGAGGATTGAAATACCTGATGATATAGCAGAGGTGTTCCCTTTACTGATCTTCCGGAGAAATCCGTACTTTTAGAAAAGATCTCATGTACTCGAAAATCAGGGTTGTTACATGCATGACCTATATCTCTGGTGTAGCAGTTTTTCTGCTGCAAGAGTATGCCAGGCACTATATCCTTGGAATGATTTATGGTGACACAGTGGTTGTTGTTTCCTTTTCTGCTGCATAAGTGTGCAGCACCTATATCCCTGCTACATAAGTGTGCGGGCCTATATCCCCGGCATGGCAGATTTCTCTACTGTATGAGTGTGTAGTGCCTATATCCCTGGCGTGGCAGGAAGGCTACATCCGGAAGGATGTGTCGGGTTGGCATTTATAGACCGACAAGTGATATCACAAGCCAAATAAGATAGACATTCATCATATTCATCTTCTATATGCTTGCTTGCTTTGATTACTTAAGTTATGCCTATTTGAATTACATGCCTAAATGCTAGTTGAATTACCTGCTGTATATGTGTATTACTTGTGTTTTACTTGGTTGCATTAATCGTGTTTTACTGGCATTGAGGAGGATCAGGAGGCAGTGGCGATGGGATCGCACGGAGGTTAGATTGGTGAAGGCTGTGGGATACAGCAATGTGATTAGTATTAGTTAGAAATCTCCTATGTTTAGATAACCCAGTTTACGGTTCATGGTTTAAGTTATTTATTTTTGTTAAGCATGAATATCTGTTTTTGATGTGAAGTTCTAGGATTGCCATTAGCGTCCCATAACCTTATATCTTATATATGGGGCACTGTTACCATATTGAAAATCTCTGGTTCTCATACCATATATTCTTGTTGTTTTTCATATGCAGGTCGCAACTCACCTTGGTGAGTTTGCAGATGGTGACAGAGCGGGGGATCTTTTGTTCTCTCTGTAATTTGATTATTTGTTGTAGTATTTTCTCTCACATTTTTATTTTAGAAAAAACTATGGCCTTAGAGGCTTGAGTTAAGAGATAAGTTGTATAAGCTATTTTAAATTTCCAAAACTCTTTTGTATTTCAGTTTGATTAGCCAACCTAACCTCCGCAGGCTGTGACTAGTCCACTTTTCCGTGCACCTTACTTATATATATACATCATGTTTAATTTAATTATTACCTTGTGTATCCTGGAGCTAGCTACAAGGTTCTATATATAGTATTATGACTTGTTCTGTCTGTGCCTAAGCATTTTAGTTTTCGTGTGTGAACGCTTCGCGTATTGTAATTCCGCTTTATGCGACTTTGGGTTTTATTCCTTCATCGGGCTTCTAGTAGTACTATTTCTTTCTCTCTCTCTCTCTCTCTCTCTCTATATATATATATATATATATATATATATGAGCCTTAGAACTATCATGACACCTTGTTATCCTTCGCTTTACGGCATGAGGTAAGGCTTAGGCTTAGGCTAACGGGGTGTTACACATGATGCATGCCTATCCTACTGGCCATGAGCTCACGTGTTAATTATTTTACCAGAACCCGACACACCCGGTAGCTAACCTGGATATCGTCTCCCTGACATGCATCTAAACTCTTGGGAAGTAGTGCTCGCCATACTCTTAGGATATAGTGCCCACCACACTCTTAGAATATAGTGCCTGCCGCATTTTTCGGGTTAAAGTGTTCCCACACTCTTGGAATATAGTACCCGCCACACTCTTGAGATAAAATGCTCGTCACATTCATGGGATAGTACCTGACACACTTCCCAGGGTAAAGTGCTCCAAACTCTTGGGATATAGTATCCGCCACACTCTTGGAATATAGTGCCCGCCACACTCTTGGGCTATAGTGCCCGACACACTTTACAAACAGAGAGAATATGATGCATCAAAAGCGGAACAGATTATACACAACCAATCTCACAAGTAGAATTGCAACTTAACATGATCATTCCTCAATCCATCAAATCATAGTCACAATCACCATCTATCATGAATATAGTGCTCAGCACACTCTTTGGATATAGTGTGGTAGTGGGAAATTGTGATTCACACTTTTCACAACTCCGCACAACTAACCAACAAGTGCATTGGATCATCCAAGTAATACCTTACGTGAGTAAGGGTCCATCCCACGGAGATTGTCGGCTTGAAGTAAGCTATGGTCATCTTGTAAATCTCAGTCAGGCGGATTCAAATGGTTATGAGTTTTGATAATTAAAAGATAAATAAAACATAAAATAAAATAAAGTTACTTATGTAATTCATTGGTGGAAATTTCAGATAAGCGTTTGGAGATGCTTTGTTGCTTCTAAACCTCTGCTTTCCTATTGCCTTCTTCCAATCATGCCTACTCCCTTCCATGGCAAGCTGTAGGATCCTCTCAGTGAAAATGGTCCTCTACGATTTCTGCACGGCTAATCAACTGTCGGATTTCTCGTCTCAGATGAAAAATACTAGGCACAGCTACCGCATGGCTAATCATCTGTCGGTTTCCGCAAGCGTCGGAATAGAATCCATTGATCCTTTTGAATACTGTCACTGCACCCAACATTCGCAGGTTTGAAGCTCGTCACAGTCATCCCTTCCCAAATCCTACTCGGAATACCACAGATAAGGTTTAGACTTTCCGGATCCCAGGAATGCTGCCAATTGGTTCTAGGCTATACCACGAAGATACTAATCTCACAGAATCGGTCCGTGTATTAGATACCCAAGAGAATATACTCCGGCTGTCGTCCAATGACTACGTTGAACATCATGTAGACCGCTTTTGGTTGTCAGGCACGCGGATCTTGGCTAAGCGAGTAACAAAGATTGGGTGATTGTCACGGGTCACCCCTTCATTCTGACTTAACTGAATTAAGTACGAGAGTATATCTTGGAGAAGAAGTAGGTGTGAATTGAAAGAAAAACAATAGTACTTGCATTAATTCATGAAGAACAGCAGAGCTCCACACCTTAATCTATGGGGTGTAGAAACTCCACCGTAGAAAATACATAAGTGAAAAAGGTTTAGGCATGGCCATGAGGCCAGCCTCCAAGTCAAAGGTCTAAGATCGAAAAATGATCAAAGGATCTCAATACAATAGTAAAATGTGCTATTTATACTAAATTAGTAACTTAGGTTTACAGAAAATGAGTAACTAAGTGCAGATAGTGCAGAAATCCACTTCTGGGGCCGACTTGGTGTGTGCTTGGGCGGAGCATTGAAGCTTTTTCGTGCATAGGCTGTTCTTGGAGTTAAACGCCAGTTTGGGTGCCAGTTTGGGCGTTTAACTCCCATTCTGATGCCAGTTTGGGCGTTTTACGCCAGAAAGTTTTAGGCTGGCTTTGAACGCCAGTTTGAGCCATCAAATCTCGGGCAAAGTATGGACTATTATATATTGCTGGAAAGCCCAGGATGTCTACTTTTCAACGCAATTAAGAGCGCGCCAATTGGGCTTCCATAGCTCTAGAAAATCCACTTCGAGTGCAGGAGGGTCAGAATTCAACAGCATCTGCAGTCCTTTTTCAGCCTCTGAATCAAATTTTTGCTCAAGTCCCTCAATTTCAGCCAAAAAATACCTGAAATCACAGAAAAACAAACAAACTCATAGTAGAGTCCAGAAATGTGATTTTTGCATAAAAACTAATAAAAATATAATAAAAAATAACTAAAACATAATAAAAACTATGTAAAAACAATGCCAAAAAAGGTATAAATTATCCGCTCATCACAACACCAAACTTAAATTGTTGCTTGTCCCCAAGTAACAAAAAACAAAATAGGATAAAAAGAAGAGAAAATACAATAAATTCCAAACTTATCAATGAACTTAGTTCCAATTAGATGAGCGGGGCCAGTAGCCTTTTTGCTTCTGAACAGTTCTGGCATCTCACTTTATCCTTTGAAGTTCAGAATGATTGGCATCCATAGGAACTTAGAATTCAGATAGTGTTATTGATTCTCTTAGTTCAGTATGTTGATTCTTGAACACAGCTACTTTATGAGTCTTGGCCGTGACCCTAAGCATTTTGTTTTCCAGTATTACCATCGGATACATAAATGCTACAGACACATAACTGGGTGAACCTTTTCAGATTGTGACTCAGCTTTGCTAGAGTCCCCAGTTGGAGGTGCCCAGAGCTCTTAAGCACACTCTTTTTGCTTTGGACCATGACTTTAACCACTCAGTCTCAAGCTTTTCACTTGACACCTTCACGCCACAAGCACATGGTTAGGGACAGCTTGATTTAGCCGTTTAGGCCAGTATTTTATTCCTTTGGGCCCTCCTATCCATTAATGCTCAAAGCCTTGGATCCTTTTTACCCTTGCCTTTTGGTTTAAAGGGTTACTGACTTTTTCTGCTTGCTTTTTTTTTTCTTTTTTTTTATTTATTTTTTTGCCATTTTTTTTGCAAGCCTTTGTTTTTCACTACTTTTTCTTGCTTCAAGAATCAATTTTATGATTTTTCAGATTATCAATAACATTTCTCCTTTTTTATTATTCTTTCAAGAGCCAATAATTTTAACATTCATAAACCTCACTATCAAAAATATGCACTGTTCAAGCATTCATTCAGAAAACAAAAAGTATTGCCACCACATCAAAATAATTAAACTAATTTCAAGATGGAATTCAAAATTCATGTACTTCTTTTTCTTTTCAGAAAACATTTTTCATTTAAGAAAGGTGAAGTATTCATAGGACATTCTTAGCTTTAAGACATAGACACTAGACACTAATGATCATGTAATAAAGACACAAACATAAACAAAACATAATGCATATAAACCGAAAAATAGAAAAATAAGAACAAGGAAATTAAAGAACGGGTCCACCTTAGTGATGGTGGCTTCTTCTTCCTCTTGAAGATCTTATGGAGTGCTTGAGCCCCTCTATGGCTCTTCCTTTTCTTTGTTGCTCCTCTCTCATGGCTCTTTGGTCCTCTTTGATTTCATGGAGGATAATGGAGTGCTCTTGTTGAGGTCCATGAGTGGGCTCTCTTGTTTGCTCCATCCTTTTTCTAGTGATGGGCTTTTGAGATGAATCTCTCTATCTCCCATGACTCGGAGTTGGAAGCAACTGCCTTCCCTTTCCTCTTCCTAGAGGTTTCTCCGGCCTTAGGTGCCATTAATGGTTATGGAAAAATAAAAAGCAAAGCTTTTTTTCCACACCAAACTTAGAAGGTTTGCTCGTCCTCGAGCAAAATAAGATAGAAGGGAGTAGAAGAGGAATGATGCAATAAATTTTGAAAACTTATTAATGTATGCAAGAGAAATTAAAAAGAGTTGAAAGAATTTGAAAAGATATGTAAGTTTTGAAATTATTTTGGAAGGAATTGAAAAGAATTGAAAAAATAATTAAAAAGAATTGGAAAGGTTATTAATATTTGAAAATAGAAATTGAAAGATGAACATTTAAAATATGCTTCATGCAAAAAATTATGAATTAAAACATGAAAAATTGAAAAAAAAATCGAATTGGAAACAAAATTACCTCCCTTGTGTCATCCTGGCGTTAAACGCCCAAAATGCTATCTATTCTGGCGTTTAATGCCCACTTGACTTCCATTTTGGGCGTTTAACGCCCAGCCAGATACCCTGGCTAGCGTTAAATGCCAGGAATCCTTCTTTACTGGGCGTTTTTCTGAATGCCCAGAATGCTGTCATTTCTGGCGTTAAACGCCCAGAATGCTGCCCATTCTGGCGTTTAACGCCCAGAATGCTGCCATTTTTGGCGTTAAACGCCCAGAATGCTATCCTTACTGGCGTTTAAATGCCAGTAAGCATGTCCTCCAGGGTGTGCTATTTTTTATGCTGTTTTTTATTTTGCTTTAATTCTGCAGCTGTTTTTATGACTTCAGATGATCATCAACCTAAAGAAAACATAAAATTACAATGGAAAATAAATGTCTAAAATAAATATAATTAATTAACATTGGGTTGCCTCTGAATAAGCGCTTCTTTAATGTCAATAGCTTGACAATGAGCTCTTAGAGAGCTTCATAGAGACTCAGAGCTTGATGGTGGCCTCCCAACACCAAACTTAGAAGTTGAGTGTGGGGGCTCTGTTTGACTCTGTATTGAGAGAAGCCTTTCATGCTTCCTCTCCATGGTTACGGAAGGAGATCCTTCAGCCTTAAACACAAGGTGTCCTCATTCAATTGAAGGACTAACTCTCCTCTGTCCACATCAATCACAGATTTTGCTATGGCTAGGAAGGGTCTTCCAAGGATGATGGATTCATCCTCTTCCTTCCCAGTGTCTAGGATTATGAAATCAGCAGGGATGTAAAAGTCTTCAACCTTCACTAAGACATCCTCTACAAGTCCATAAGCCTGTTTTCTTGAATTGTCTACCATCTATAGTGAGATTTTTGCAGCTTGTACCTCAAAGATCCCTAGTTTCTCCATTACAGAGAGTGGCATGAGGTTTATACTTGAACCAAGGTCACACAGAGCCTTCTTAAAGGTCATGGTGCCTATGATGCAAGGTATTAAGAACTTTCCAAGATCCGGTTTCTTCTGAGGTAATTTCATTTGAACCAAGGTATTCAGTTCATTGATGAGCAATGGAGGTTCATCCTCCCAAGTCTCATTACCAAATAACTTGGCATTCAGCTTCATGATTACTCCTAGATACTGAGCAACTTGCTCTTCAATAATATCTTCATCCTTTTCAGAGGAAGAATACTCATCAAAGCTCATGAATGACAACAGTAAGTTCAGTGAAATCTCTATGGTCTCTATATGAGCCTCAGATTTCTTTGGTTCCTCAATGGGGAACTCCTCAGGGGTCAGTGGACGTCCATTGAGGTCTTTCTCACTGAAAATCACTGCCTCTTCCTCCTCTATAGGTTCGGCCATGTAAGTTATATTAATGGCCTTGCACTCTCTTTTTGGATTTTCTTCTACATTGCTTGGGAGAGTACTAGGAGGAGTTTCGGCCACTCTTTTACTCAGTTGACCCACTTGTGCCTCCAAATTTCTAATGGAGGACCTTGTTTCAGTTATTAAACTGAGAGTGCTCTTAGATAGATCAGAGACTATGGTTGTTAAGTCAGAGAGGCTCCGCTTAGAATTTTCTGTCTGTTACTCAGAAGATGATGGAAAAGGCTTGCTATTGCCAAACCTATTTCTCCCACCATTATTATTATTGAAGCCTTGATTAGGCTTCTGCTGATCCTTCCATGAGAAATTTGGATGATTTCTCCATGAAGGATTATAGGTGTTTCCATAGGATTTTCCCATGTAATTCACCTCTTCCATTGCAGGATTCTCTGGATCATAAGCTTCTTCTTCAGAGGAAGCTTCTTTAGTACTGCCGGATGTAGCTTGCATTCCAATCAGATTCTGAAAAATCATATTGACTTACTGAGTCAATATTTTATTTTGAGCTAATACGGCATTCAGAGTATCAATCTCAAGAACTCCTTTTTTCTGAGTCATCCCATTATTCACAGGATTTCTTTCAGAAGTATACATGAACTGGTTATTTGCAACCATTTCAATAAGTTCCTGGGCTTCTGCAGGCATCTTCTTCAGATGAAGAGATCCACCAACAGAGTGATCCAATGACATCTTGGATAATTCAGACAGACCATCATAGAATATACATAAGATGCTCTATTCTGAAAGCATGTCAGAAGGACACCTTCTGATTAATTGCTTGTATCTTTTCCAAGCTTCATAGAGGGATTCACCTTCCTTCTATCTGAAGGTTTGGACTTCCACTCTAAGCTTGCTCAACTTTTGAGGTGGAAAGAATTTGGCCAAGAAGGCATTGACCAACTTTTCCCAAGAGTTCAGGCTTTCTTTAGGTTGTGAGTCCAACCATGTCCTAGCTTTATCTCTTACAGCAAAGGCGAAAAGCATAAGTCTATAGACCTCAGGATTAACCCCATTGGTCTTAACAGTGTCACAGATTTGCAAGAATTTAGCTAAAAATTGATGAGGATCTTCCAATGGAAGTCCATGAAACTTGCAATTCTGCTGTATTAGAGAAACTAATTGAGGCTTAAGCTCAAAGTTGTTGCTCCAATTGCAGGAATTGAGATGCTTCTTGATGACAAGTCATCTTAGCCTAGTTTCACTAGCTTTTTTCTTTTGTTTTCAATTGAATTATACACTTTCTTGAGCCATAAGCAAGCCAATTGGGTAGATTTTCATGTTTCCTTTGATTCAATCAACCATGTATGAATTCATGCACTTTCATGAGGTTTTATGCTATAATTGTCACATATTATGAAAGAATGAATATCTCATGATTTTGAGCATAGCTTTGATGTGTTTGGTTGATTAATGATAGGTGAAGAAAGCTTGGAGAAAGGTTGAAGGAAGAAGGAATGGCTAGGAGGAAGAGAGGACAAAACGTTTGAGCAAAAGTTTGCCTCAAACTTTAGCTCAAACTTTTGGATTAATTGAAAACGAACCAGGGAGTAAAAAGCTTGAGCAAAAGTTTGCCTCAAACTTTTGCGCAAACTTTTGGGAGAAAAGCTTGAGCCAACGTTTGCCTCAAACTTTTACTCAAGCTTTCATGATTCCAAACCCGGTTCACTTCGGTTCTTCTCTAAACTCCAAGAGCAATCAACCAAGGCCTCTATCAACCCAATTCCATCAAGAGCAAAGGCCCAATTGAAGGCTTGAAGACCATTTGAAGAAAGTGTATAAATAGCATAGGATTTAAGTTTTTAGAGAGCTTTCTTTTCGGTTTTGATTAGTACACTTAGTAGAGAGCTCACTTTACATTTCTTGGCATTGTTGTTTTAATTCAAGAGAATTTGGGAGGAGAATGGATCTCTCTTCTTCCTTGTTCTTGCCCAGCACTCTTTACTTTCCTTGTCTTAGATCTTGGGTTGGAGAATTGAAGGAAATCTGTTTCAATCTCATCCTGAGATCTCTCTGTTTCATTTTACTGCATAATTGAATTTCCATTTTGGTTAATTGCTTCTGTCTTCTACTTTCTCTGCAATTTACAATTTATAATTCCTTTGCAATTGTTCTTGTTGGATCTAGGAAGGCATTGAGATCTAGACTTGGTTATCTAGTCTCTTGAGTCCTGAGATCTGAATTTTCATTTTACTTTCTCTGTTTAACGCTTTTCATGCTCATTTACAATTCTGTTTTTAGATCCAATTCAATCCAAGTCATCTTCTATTTCTCTGTTTGTTGCAATTTTACTTTTCCTTGTTTAATTTCTACAAATCCAATTCCCAATTCCCTTTACAATTCAAGCCATTTACATTTCTTGCACTTTAAGATTCTGTAATTTACATTTCTTGCATTCTAAGTTTCTGCCATTTAATTTCTTGTTCTTTAAGAATCAGCACTTTAAATTTTAGTTCCCTTTAATTTCATGCAATTTACCCATTCCCTTTACTTTCTATGCAATTTAAATTCTGCAAATCACAAATCTCTCAACCAAATCTTGATTCGCTTGACTAAATCAACCACTAAACTAAAATTGTCCTTGAAGAGCCTAGAGAGGCAAATTGGGCAAATCTCCAAACAGATTTCTGTTGAGAGACCATCAAGCTCACTGCCGAGTGACACAATCCTAAATCCTAAGGAAGAATGCAAGGCAATACAATTAAGGAGTGAGAGAACATTGGAGAGCAGCAAAAGACCACTAGAAGAGGAACAACCAACACACACAGAGGAAGCTGGTGCACGAAATTGTGTTGTCCAGGCTCGAACAATCCCTGGTAATGGCTCCAAAGCTTGGTGCTTTGATCTTAATTTATAGTTGACACAACTTCGATACAACTAACCAGCAAGTGCACTGGGTCGTCCAAGTAATACCTTACGTGAGTAAGGGTCGAATCCCACGGAGATTGTTGGTATGAAGCAAGCTATGGTTACCTTGTAAATCTCAGTCAGGCGGATTTAAACATGATACTTTATTAGATTAAAATAAACAATAAAAGGGATAGAGATACTTATGTAGATTCATTGGCAGGGATTTCAGATAAGCGAATGGAGATGCTTTTCGTTCCTCTGAACCTCTGCTTTCCTGCTATCTTCATCCAATCAGTCTTACTCCTTTCCATGGCTGGCTGTATGCAAGGGCATCACCGTTGTCAATGGCTACATCCCCTCCTCTCAGTGAATCATATGCTCACGCACCCTGTCACGGCACGGCTATTCATCTGTCGGTTCCCGATCATGCTGGAATAGGATTCACCCTCCTTTTGCGTCTGTCACTAACGCCCAGCACTCGCGAGTTTGAAGCTCGTCACAGTCATTCAATCATTAAATCCTACTCAGAATACCACATACAAGGTTTAGACCTTCCGGATTCTCTTGAATGCCGCCATCATTCTAGCTTACGCCACGAAGATTCTGGTTAGGAGATCTAAGAGATACTCATTCTAGCTTAATTCATGTAGAACAGAAGTGTTTGTCAGGCACGCGTTCATAAGGGAGAAGGATGATGAGCGTCACACATAATCATCACCTTCATCACGTTCTTGGGTGCGAATGGATATCTTAGAAGCGAAATAAGATTAATTTTATAGAAAACAGTAGTACTTTCATTAATCTTTGAGGAACAACAGAGCTCCACACCTTAATCTACGGAGTGTAGAAACTCTACCGTTAAAAATACATAAGTGAAAGGTCCAGGCATGGCCGTGTGGCCAGCCCCTCTGATCTAAGAACCAGGCATCCAAAGATGCCTAATACAATAGTAAGAGGTCCTATTTATAATAAACTAGCTACTAGGGTTTACATGAGTAAGTAATTGATGTACAAATCCACTTCCGGGGCCTACTTTGTGCGTGCTTGGGCTTGGGCTTGAGTGTTACACGTGTAGAGGCCATTTGTGGAGTTGAACGCCAGTTTCTGTGCCAGTTTGGGCGTTCAACTCTGGTTTTGGATCCTTTTCTGGCGCTGGACTCCAGATTTGGGTAGAAAGCTGGCGTTGAACGCCAGTTTACGTCGTCTATTCTTGGCCAAAGTATGGACTATTATACGTTGCTGGAAAGCCCTGGATGTCTACTTTCCAACGCAATTGGAAGC